>NC_141073.1:13842867-13962867 GCF_041138505.1 Cibotium barometz
TAATCCTATCAAATGACCTCTGTACTTTTCGAATCAGACTTCGACCTTATCTACAAAATTATAGGTCTCAAAATCAGGTTTCTATTGATAAAAGAAGTTTTGGATTCCTACCACCTATGAGCAAGTTATGACCATTTTAGTACAGACTACTTTTTTCCCCTTTTCAGAAATAGCAGTTTTGACAAAAAAATTACCATGGGGAGAGATTTGGGGTTTGGAAAGAGGGGCCCCTTTTGGGCCCTTGGAATGTGGTCAAAGGTGTCCCTTGGGCTAGGGGAAGGCTCTGATACCTTAACCCCTTGCTCCCTTGCCCGTACAGGCTCCCGTTCTCCCTATCGTAAGCAGTAAATTGTCGTTCTAGGTCCATCGGGTGCCCGTTTGAGCCCCGTAAATCATGTTGAGATCTTGGAAAAATTATCCATGCACTTATGAAGTAGCATTCACATTCTGACACTTCTCTGTCCATGAAAGTACTTCCTGGCATGTCTCCCTGTCTTCCGGACATGTGCTTTCTTGTGCTTTCTCTCTCTAGAATTATTGTTTAAGAGAGGAAAAGTTCTTGTAAAAGCATAGTGAATTAATATTTATCTTTTAGTACTTAGTTTTTCATGAATACAATTCCGTTCATGTTCCATGGTCCTTATATATGCTTTCATGTGCTTTCTCTCTCTAGAATGTCCACTTTTTAGAGAGAGAGAGGCCTTGGTAAAGCCTAAAAGACATCAAAATTAAATTTTGATGACATACCCCTCCCTTGAAATCATAGTCGCCCTCAAATATGCTTACATCAAGTGGATGGAAGCCTCTTTTCTGCTTGGGATCCACATTTAAGCGAGAATACTTTTTCCAGAACTAGATGGCAAGTCTAGTAGGTGTTTAGGTGACGTAGTCATCGCTAAACTATTCCTTGAACATTGGTGTACACATAAAACATTTCAATGCACGTTAAATAATAAGAGAAATAAGTAAAGTATTGCATTAAATCATTAAACAATTTTATACATCGATGTCTTAGCTTACATCTAAGCCTTGGCTTAGCTTTCATTTAAGCCTTGAAGGAACTTGTAATCTTACTGGGGTTCCTGCATCCGTTTAGCATCTTCAAGTGGATAATTCCTAAACTTAATCAAATACCTACATATTACCTTTCCACTTTGTAGGACGTTGTCTTTATGCCTAAGTATTACCTCAGGCTGTAGGATCTCCTCTTGTTCATCAAATTCAAGAGGATCCTCTTCAATGGGTTCCACTGGGGGTTTACCTTTGAATGGCTTCAATAGACTCACATGAAAGGAATTGTGTATATGCCAATGCTCAGGGAGCTTGAGTCTATAAGCTGTGGTTTCATTGATTCTTTGCAGAATCTGAAACAGGCCATAGTACCTCTTTGCGAGTTTTACATAGAACTTTTGTTCTTGCCGATTCTTGCCGGTCTTTTGCCTTAACTGGGCCTTGGGGAATTTAAGCAAAACCCAATCATTCTCTTTAAACTCTAAAGGCCTTCTATGTTTATCTGCATCTCACTTTTGCTTTTGTTGTGACAGCCTCTTTTATCTTTTGAAAGGTTATCTTAATGTCACGAACACATTCATCAGCTGCAAATATCTTTTGATGCATTTTCAAGATAGGTGGAGGCTTGGGATGACCTTCAATTATCTCGAAAGGAGCCTTGCTCGTGGAAGTATGCACCGTGTTATTGTATGCAAATTCCACTAAAGGTAAGTACTTTTCCCATTGATTTCTTTGATGCTTCTCACGTACATAACTTTTGAGAAGATCAAGTACTGTCAAGTTAGAGATTTCACTTTGCCCATCCGTTTGAGGGTGATAGGCCAAAGAGAAATCTAGACGAGTGCCCATATTTTCAAATAGTCCTCTCCAAAAGAGACTTGTCATTCTTGGGTAATATGGGAAATGAACAAAGTAATCTGTGAGAACTCAAAAGTCAAACTAAAAAATGAGGCATTTTTCTCTCTCCTCCCATCCTATTTATCCACCTTGCCACCTCATCGAAGCTTTTGGGTAGTGGTCGTTCCCACGCGCGCTTTCCTTGGGAACTTCTGACCCCACCTTTGTGCTCTGAAACCTAACTGTGGCGCGTGAATACCCCCGAGCTAGACCCCTGGCATCGACCTTGGTCCCATGCCTCTAATCCGGCTCCTTGGCAGCTGGCCAGTAAACATCTAACATTCTCTCCCCCTTCAAAGATCATCGTCCTCGATGATCAGATCTGGGAAGTGTTTCCGTACAAAGGTTGCGGATTCCTAAGTGGCATCCGTAAGTGGTAAACCCTTCAGGCAACTAGATATTCTCATAGAATACAGTTTCTACGTCGTTTCTCTCTCCTATCTAGTATCTTGTCTGGACCTTGGTCAATCGTTTCTTGTTCATGTAGTGAAACCATTCCATCTATCAAATTATCATCTTTAGATATAAATCTTTTTAGTTTACTAACATGGAACACTGGATGAACACGACAGTGTGGAGGTAATTCCAATCGATAAGCAACTTCACTAAGCTTTTTCAAAATCTTCCAAGGTTCGCAATACCTTGGTGAAAGTTTATGGCATTTACCAGTGGATAAAGAGGTTGATTTTGAAGGAACCAAGAGAAACACTCTGTCACCTTCCTCAAAAGTTCTTAGTGACCTTTTCTTGTCCGCATAGAACTTAGCTCTATGAGCAGCTTACTGAAGTTTGAGTCTAGCCATGTCCAACATCTGTTGCATCTTGGCTAAAAATTTTGCTGCACTAGGGCATTTTTGTGAAGTACCTATAGTACCAGATGCTAACAGGGATTTACCATAATTTATTTCAAAAGGTGAAAGACCAATCACCTTATGAGGTCTATTATTGTAAGCAAATTCTAGAAGAGGTAAATATTTGTCCCAATCTATTTGCCTGTCTGATACATAGGCTCTTAGCATATCTTCGAGTACTTGGTTGACCCTTTCTGTTTGACCATCAGTCTGTGGTGGGTGGTCACCGCTACTCATATTAAGAGACACATTCAGTCTACCAAAGACATGTCTCCAAAAATAACCTGTAAATATTTTATCCCTATCAGATATAATGGATGTAGGTAGTCCATGTAATCTGAAGATATTCTCGATAAACAAATCAGCAACCTGTGGAGCTTCGACCACAGTTTCTACTGTAGGAATTGTAAAGAATGAGGATACAAGAGAGCTACACAAGACAAGCATGATACAGAGAGCGATGGAAAGCTTCTTCTTCTTCTTCACACAGAAAAGAGAGTACAAAATGACTAAGTGCTAAAACTGAAAATAGCACATATGTACATGCGGTCACTAAGTGTGAACTTGCTAGAAGCATACTAGGCTGACACTATAAGTGTAGTCCAGATGTAGAATCACTAGCAGAGATCTTCCATGTTGGTCACCTAACGTGCCAGTGAGTAGATGTCGTAAGCGGTCAAGACCCGTAGTGGATGCCAGCTCAAGATGTAGAGCTCAACATCTCAACACTCCCCCTCGAGCTCTGCATGTCGCAGAGTCCAAGCATAGTCCGAAAACGTCGAAGCTTCTCAGCTCCGAGGGCCTTGGTAAAGATATCCACTATCTGCTCCTTTGTGCTGACGTAGACCATGTCACCCGCCAACACTCGATCTCGAACGTAGTGGTAATGGACCTCTATGTGTTTGGTCCTGGCATGGAACACTGGGTTCCTAGCCAACTGTATGCTGCTGAGGTTGTCGCAATGGATGACAACCTACTGGTCGACCTGCACTCCCAAGTCCTCAAGTATGTGTCGCAATGGATGACAACCTGCTGGTCCACCTGCACTCCCAAGTCCTCAAGCTACCTCGCATGCCGCAACTGCTGCACGTCTGTACTCAGCCTCTGTGCTCGACAAAGCAACTGTAGGCTGCTTTTTGCTTCTGCAAGTAACAACAGCACTCCCAAAAGAGAACATGAAGCCACTCGTAGACCTCTTATCAGCAATGCTACCTGGCCAATCTGCATCTGTACACCCATACAATGCTAATGGCGCATCTACTGCATAGAAGAATAGCTCGGACACCCACTTGGAGTGCACCGATAGCAGAAGAAGTAGCTTACGAGATAGACTCTAACCTAAGCATGGCCTCTACATCCACAGCAAACACTGCAAATCACGGAGTGGAGTTGTAGTACAACCAACAGATACTCTATGAGAGAGAGAATCTACATGCAGCTAAGATTTACAAGGACCAAACAGACCAGTACTTGGTGAAGGTTGAGGACCATCAAACAGCGTTTGATCGAGCGCCCTGGGTGAATTACCAAGGAGATCGCTACATGGGGAGAGATGGGGCCATGTACCTCATCATTGATGATCCGGAAATAGTAGATTACTTAGGGAACGTTACGACAGTGGTAGACCCATTGAGGCCTGAAGGACCGCCAACCTTAACCCCTACTGGATATAAGCTAGTGAATTCTATATGGACTCAAAGAGTTTCCATAGATGACACCACAAGGGCTGTTTACAAGAGGGAGGATACGGGAACCGAGTTTTTCTATGTACGAGATAATCCTCCCGAGTACAGTCTAGAAGCTGACAAAGCCTTGTATGTCTACGTGCAAACTTCTATGACAGAGGGAGGAATGCCGACGATATTCTTAGATAAGTTTGGCTTGGAATGGTCACTCCTCCTTGAGAGTGAAGTAGGTGGGATCACATTCATGGGTAATCCAATCTCTAGGTTTGGGGGTGTAGGAATCAGAACTCTAGGGGTGGGTTTTAGAACCCCTCCCAGCATCCTAAGACCAACCTATAGCGGATCATCCATGCCATTGCCAAGGCCTAAGTCAAGACTAGCAGTGAATGGACCAGGAGTGTCATACTCTAGTGGGTTTGCAAGACCAAGTGTACCACCAAAGGGTTTAGACCATTGGGATCGGTAAACATGCAGGCTCATGAGTGGTCATCTGGCCAGTAGAGGGCCAACAAGACCACTTTCAACATCACTATTCCATGCACCTTTGGGATCTACTGGGTTCAGGCCAGGTGGATTGCCATGGGAGACACCGCACAGCAAAGTAAGACCATCATATTTTCAAAAGTGGGTTAAGAAGTTCAGTGGAGCAGGGGACCCTTATGACCACCTAGCTTCATTCAAACAGATAGCTAGAGCAGAAGAGGTCACTAATCTTCATACTTTGGTAGAAGGTTTTGGGTTAACCTTAGAAGGGAAGGCCTTATCGTGGTTTCAGACTTTAGATCCGAGTGCCTTTAAAGATTTTAATGCTCTAGAAAAGGATTTCGTTGGAGCCTTCATGAAAACGGGAATCGAAAATAGTGTGAGCGCATTGCTGTATGAATTTAAACAGGGAGAAAAGGAGTCTGTGAGGGATTGCGCTAACAGATTACGCCAATACATCTCTAGATGTCCAGAGGGAGAAATGCCGGGACCAGAGAAATTAGTCTCTATCTTCTTAGAAGGACTAACGAACAAATCCTTGCATGCAAGCCTCTATGGCAAGAAACACACCGTCTTGAATGATTGCATCTACGATGCTATAGACATGGATGACAATTGCGACATCTATGGAAAAGACAAGCCTCTTACGGCCTTAGATGCATCAAGTGCAAAGAGTCCCCTAGAGAATGATAAGACCAAGCCTAGAGATGCTGAGGTTATTGCAGAGATGGTCATGCGAAAAATGAACCAAGTTTTTCGACCACCTCAAAGGCAATATAGATGTGAACTTTGCGGAGGAGACCACCCTACATCGCAGTGCTTGCCTAGGCAAAGTACGCAAAACGTAAAACCTCCAAGGGCAGACAAGTGGTGTGATTTCGAGAAAAAGTGGACAAATCATGAGTCCCAAGAATGTTATCATCGCAATAGGTACTTGAGAGAACAGGGAATGGTTCAACAACCAATGGGAGCACCTCAACCCCAGTACTACCAAAGAATAGGAAATCCAAGATTTGTAGCACCACGACTGGAAAGAGTGCAACCTGTTCTAGGAAATCAGCCACCCTTGCTAGGAAAGGCTCCTGTGAGATTCCTGATACCCAATGAGACAATATCTGATGGGGCCATGGTTTCAGTCAGCCGATACTATGATGAGGAAAGAGGAATCACGACTAGTGAGTTCACTATGTTGAGTCCTCCTGACATGCCATCGGTAGTATTTGAGGGTAGTTATCAAATGGACCTTAACACATTGTGGTTTATAGCCAATGGGGGAGTTGGACAAATGAGACCAGGGCCAATACCTAGACCGTGTAGACCAGCACCTACAGGCACCCCTCAAGGACCGGACTTTAAGTGCGAAAAGGATCCCTCGATAAGAGATTGTCCTCTTCCCAAAGGGGAAAATCCGATAACATCTACTCTACCACCATTGGTAAGGCATTGTGCTGACTGCGGATACAAACATGTCGTACAAGACTGTCCAATGAGACCAAAAGGCATTGAAGCGATACCATCCACGAGTGCACCTAGTTCATCAGAATTTGAAAAGATTTCATCTGAATTTGAAAATATTGTTCCTATAAAGGTCATCACTAGAGCTCAAGCACAAGCTAAGCTTAAAGATAAAGATGAAAAGAAAGAAAACCCTAGTGAGATGAAAACCCCCAGCGAGAACTCCAAAAGTGCCAAAAACAGCTGGAAAGCTAGAAGGGAAAGACGGGCTGCAAGCAAGAAATGAAAAGCTGAGCAAAACGAAAAGGAAACTAAAGAGAAACCAGTAAAACCAACAAACGAAAAGGGAAAGACAAACAAAGAAACGAACCCTCTAAAAGAGAAAGAAAATCAAATACGAGGGGAAGCGGGTTCAGTTCTAGCGGAGAAGCTCTTCGAGCCACTTGACACCATGTTAAAGGCTTACGAAGCTAGACTGAAGCCCCTTGAGACTATGGAGGAACGATGGAAGAACTACCCTGACCCTGCTCAAGAGTCCAGGCAACTGGAAATCTATAGAAAACTGGTTGAGGCAGTTCAAGCCATCGAAGAACAACAAAAAACAAACAAGCTTCTAGAATCTGAAATTCAAAAGAGAAATGAGACAGCTCATAACGACAAATTGTCTGTCATTCTAGAAGAAGAAGAAAAAAAAACAGGACACATAGGGGGAGAGGTAAAGAAAAGCGAACCAATCTTGATACCTAACACTAGTGTTCCCGAGGTAGATGAAGAATGGGCAAATCAACTGTGGGAAGCAGTGAAACATACTCAACCGGATGCTCACTCTCGAGAAGAACCACCACTTGACGAGATTGATTTCGATCAGAAGACTTTAGAGCTTGCGCTGCGATCGAAGTACGGTGATGCAGGGTCCGAGAAATCTGAAGATAGCAAAGCTGAAACCTTCAAGACGTTGCCTTCTTATCAAGGTGACTATGAGGCTAGATCGGACATAAAAAGACTCCCAACAGTCAAGAACCAACAGCCACCTATCATGGATTTGGTCAATCTTTCCGCCTTAATGTCAGCTCCAATTAAAATCACGCTGCCATTAGCTGATGTGTTGAAAGTTAAGCCGGAGTTGTGGAAAGATGTGGGCAAAACGTTGAAGAGATTAGGAGTGGAAATCCCTATCTCAGAAACCATCTTAGCTTGGCAAGCTGAAAAAGAAACTAAGAAAGTGTATCAACCAGTCCCAATAAACAAAGTTGGAGAATACTGTGAAGGGGACAGTGAAAACACTAAAATCCCAGTTGAGTACGTGGGGAAAAGTTCGGTAGCCATCCTAGATAGTGGGGCAGGCATTGCCATAGCCACAAAGAAAATTTGGAAAAACTGGGGAAAACCGGCTCTTCGCAAAACTCGCATGAAGTTACAATTAGCGGACGGATACGAAGAGAGACCTACAGGACTGCTTGAAAAAGTGGTAGTCACATCGTGTGGGGTCGAATACGAGCAGACTTTTGCGGTAGTGGATTTTGGTTTAAATCCTAACTATGACATCATTCTCGGGAGACCATTCATGCGTCAACTAAAGATGATTCAAGATTGGGGTTTTAACTATATCTATCTGCGGAAGGAGGATGCAATTACGCGGATAAACCTCACAGATCACTCCTACAGAGACGTGGCAAGAACCCCTATAGAAGATTTTGAGTCTGCAACTGCAATTGAAAAGTCTACGAGACACTCAAGAGAAAGCTTTGAAACTCAACTATGGCTGTGTGGAGCTTCTGAGTGTGGAAGCCTTGAGAAAGAGATGTGCGAAAAGGATAGAGATGGGGATGACGAAGCATACATTCCTGAACCTTTTCCTGAAGCCAAGCTACAACCAGATGGATGGTATGAAGTATTGGCTACTGTGGATGTGTGTGTGAATGAAGTAACCCCAACTGTCTTCTGTGACGAAGAGGGCTACGACTTAACACCTTTCCACATGATCAGGGTAATCACCAACATCGCTGAAAACATGGAAGAAAGCAAGGATCAGGCACATAAATGTAAAATCCGAGAAGTGCCTAAACGGACGGAAGTTCAAAGAATCTGCCAACAAAATGGAGAGATAGAAGAGGATCCGGATTGCCTAAGACCCTACATTTGTGTAGAGATAGGTGATACACGGATAGCACATTGTGCTTTGATAGATTCAGGAGCAGATATAAACTCTATAAGCTAAGACACTTGGGACAGCATTGGTCAGCCACCACTAACACAATCTAAAATGAGGGTTGGAACCTTTGCTGGAGATCATTCCTCTGTAGAAGGGTTAATAGAGTTACCTCTTTTCATTGGCAGTAGTAATTCTAATCTGGTGCACAAGTTTTATGTCATGAAGCCAGGTACAATGCTCACGCCAGTGATCCTAGGTCAACCATGGCAACGAAAATACAATTGTAGACCTGATTGGAAGCGAGAGGGAGTCTTATTCACGATGGAAAATACAGACGCGTTTGAACCGTTCCTCAGCAAAGAATGTTATCAAGATACGGAGTCCGATGCATCAGCTGTTGAAGAACCATTTCGAACACTTCCACAAAGACAGCAACAACCCTCAACAAGCCAAGTTGGTGCGGTAAAAGGTGAACATGTTCAAGAAAAGAAGCCTCTTGTACATCAAAGAAAAGTGAACTCCTGGAGGCCCAACAGTTATCAAACATGGGTTCCAAAGAAGCTGATACAAGCTCAGAGGGACAAAAAATTCATATGGGTTCCAAAAAAGAAGTGCACTACTCAATCGCAAATTCCTAAACAAGCGAGTAGTACCACAGGTCGCAAAAGAAAATCAAAGGTCAAGAAAAAGCCATTACAGACTTCAAATTATGTGCCTACAGCTCTTTACAGCATACGATGGATCCCAAAGAAGACTTTACAAGCACAAGGATATTATGAAGGAGCAAGGTATATATGGCTTCCTAAGCAATGCAAAACTTCTTCAATCCTATCCACACAGGTACAGGTATCAATGCCGAAGAAAGAAAAAGTTACAGGTCCGCAATGGAAACCAAAGGCTTCAAGCACTACACTACCGAAAGCATTGCCAAAAACGAATAAGCCATTACAACCGCTTTCCATGGACAAACCAAAGCAAAAGGCTACAAGGCAAGAAAAAGGGAAATGGGTGCCAAAGACTAGGTCTATTCTAATGCACACTCTAACGGTAACAAAGCCGGCATCCAAATTGTCCTCCACAGATGCAACCAATGATAATACACCAACAAGTCAACAAGCTAGTAGCCCAAGCTACAAGCTCACACGTAAAGCTTCACAGTTTGCATCTAACATGTTTGGGTACAATCGGCTAGACATTTTGCGCAAACTAGAGGACATTTTTGCTCCCAGAGCAGAAAACGACAACAAACACTAGCCTCGCCAGCAAAAGCCCTTGGACCATAATTGCTCCAAGACCCTCTTCTTTGGGACCGCATATTGTTACCCATGCATAGATATTCAATGCATATAGGGCCACATTACATGGCCATGCATAGACACTATTCTTTTCCCATGCACAAGACCACAAGAGCGGCAACACAATACATTATCTCACCCAAGTACTTCAACTATTAGTGCCCGAGGATGGACACCACTTTAGGTTTGGGGGAGGCACTTTAATCATCTGAGGGTTCTGGCAAGAAGAAAGATACTAGTTTTCATGCTCATGAGATAGCCCAATTTTAGAATTTCAGAATTTTTGACTCTGAAAGCACTAGATCTCATCTAGCAAACCAAGAAAATTCACCAATCAGGGTACAGGGCCATAGGAGATGTTAATGACATGCAGGGGATGCAGCCCTGTGGTAAGAACATCAAAATCAGCTAACAATAGGAAAAGCATGAGAGTCGCGACTCTCATGAAAATGGGCTTCTGGGCATGCAATGGACGATTGGAGCGTACAGTTTTATTCCTTGCATCACAAACAGTCTACCTAGCAGTCTAGATGCATAATTGACTTGTTCAGGTACAGGAGATGGCCAAAATATAGCTGCAGAGCAGGACTGAAAAGTGCTAAAAAGTGATACCACCACGTCAGGAAACTCACAACTTCAAGCTGGAAACATACCTTTCCGGTCGAGCAGCTGCATTTAATTTGCATGAGAACTTCATGTGTGATGACCTACGGGTTATGAATGATAGCTGATCTACAATCAAAGAAAGAGCACAAAAACTACAAGCACTACTCATGGTAAGAGCTCTTTCCAATAAATTCAAGTCGCCACCAACGAATAAATGTGTTGGTAGGCATAAGAGTCAAGAGTCGGGTAGCCAAGCCGATAAATGAGCAAGGCGTCAGTCCCAAAGCTTCAAGTCATATCTACTCTGTGAATATAGTTTGCATGCGATTAAAACTTACTTCTTTTTCTTCATTTGGTATGCAACTATGCTCAAGCTGGAGAGTTGAGCTAATACGTGTGTCGCTCATGCTGGATGAGATGAGCATAAGTGTCAAAGTCTAAGTTACTTAAGTGTCGGTGGAGTGGCGGAGAGTCCTACACTCACGCACATGTGCACAGGTAAGGAGAGTGGAGAAACCTCGACGTCAAAAGCCCTTTTAGGAGTAATGATAGCTATTTGAGCGCTTCTTAGTGCTCTATGCGCTACATTTACCTCTAAAAGCACCCATCAAAACTCTTCTCACGCACATCATACTGTTTTGATTGCATATTCTGTGAATGCATTCTAGGGTGTCCCACCATTGGACACATGCATTAGGCACCTTTTTACTTCCACCCATGCACAGTCATCACATGAGTTACACTTTAAAGATAACTCCAGCAATAATAAATACTCACTAAGATCGAAAAGCCAGGGCACTTTTTCCCACTAGGTTTTTCCCCTCGGCCAAATCAGGCGTTCAGCGCTTACTTCTTTTTCTTTTCCTTTTTATTTTCTTAAAGACAATAAAGCTCAAGGGAGGTTGTCAACCACCATTCAACTAAGTACAAGCAGAGAACATCAACACAACAAAGCCAAAGCAAAGCCTGGTCTCCACAAGAATTCAATCCCATGAATTGCACCCTATGCCTTACAGAAGCATACAAACGCAACAAGAAGACAACCAGTCATCTTTTCATTACGAACACTACTACCCTTGGACACAACATTGCCCGTGTCCAGGGGGACGGACACTGAAATAGGTTTGGGGGAGTGTTCCATGATTTGCGGAACCAAGTGAAGATTGAAGATGTCAGCGGAAACGGTGTTTCGAAATGGCGGAATGGGGTGCAGATTGAAGACGCGAGGTGCTTTTATTGAAGATGCTGCGGGAGCCCGGGAACATAATTTTTACACTTAGATCATTTAATTTCACCCTTTTTTATGTAAATGAGAGCATGTAATGTAAAAAGGGGCTTAGTGCTTCCAGTTTGTAAGTGAGATTTGAACCCACAACCTGTTTGGGAAGCCTAAGGTTCACTTAAGTGACTTTTTGTAAAATAGAGTAAAATTATTATTGAAGATAAGTGGAAAACGTGCAGAAGCTTTTACCTCTTTGTGAAGGCAACTTCCCGCGCTCACTACGCGCCCACTGTAATCGACATTGCTATTCCGTTGATTGCAATACAATCTACAGGTGTTTCTCTTCGCGTAGCTATCAATTTTCTTTGATTTAAGCTCTCTTTGTTTTCGAGATTAGCAAGCTTAATATTGTCATTGTGAGCTTAATTTGATGTTTTTGAGTTATGTGATGATGAAAGAGTAGTCTCTAGGTAATTGCTAAGTCATTTGCATGCTTTATTAGTAATTTCCCACAACTTTGTTAAGAGGGCTTAATCTCTCGATTAGCTTAATTACGGTGTTTAATTAATTAAGTCTCATGTTTTAGCATTGCCGTAGTGTCCCTGTGAGTCTTGTGAAGCATTCTACGAGTGTGTATCTCGGATTTGGATGTGTATGCGTAGATGCCTAATCTTGCTTAGCTTTATGTTAAGCGTGATTAGTGATTAGTGATGTGTGTGTGTGACCTTATCACATAGAGCTTTGTGCATTGCATGTTTTAGCATTAGACTCCATAGAGATTGACAACCTCTATGTGCCTCCATGCCCTAATCGGGTTCCTTCCCTAGCATTGAACAAGAGTGTGTTAGTGCTTGAATAGCTATGCTATTAGACGTCCGTCTCGCGGCGATCCGCTAACAACCCCCGGTAATACCCCCGGTAATACCCTCGGTAAAACCCCCGGTATTAGGCCCGAAAAAATTGGGATTAAAAAAAAAACACTTTCAAAATTAAACATCATCCATATCACAATAGTTATCATCTTCTAGAAGATCTTGGTGAGCTTTAATATCAATAAAAATATCAAGTTCACCCATTTGCATGTCTACGCGGTGATGATGATCATATACATCAGCATCATCATTAACACTAGTTTGGTACCAAAACAGGACACTTGAGTGTCCTTTTTTGGGGGTTGCGAAAAAAAATCAAACTCCTAATGTAGGCTTTAAAAACCAAAATGCTTCATTGGGCATGTAGAACATAACCCTATGCTTATGTAAAAAATGCTAAACATATAAAATGCCTTTTTATTTGGAAGTACATAAGCAACAAAGTAGCATATGTCTTGAAAATGAACATTTTTCAGGATTTTTCAGGATTTTTCCAAATATGCAAGCATCATTCTCTCCAAAAAAAAATCCAATGATATCAATAGCATTTTTCCCAAGATATTTTGATAGCATACATCAGTCCAAGGAGGTAGAAGTTCACCAAAAAAATCATTTTCCTTTCCTAGAATTTTTTCCAAAAAAGTTGTATAAAATCAGCAAAAGTAACGCGTATTATCAAAACTCAATCACGCCACTAAAAAAAATTGTAGCCCTATCAATGAGAATGTTGATTATTGGTTTTCATGCTTGAGATGAGATAAATAAGCCATAATTTGATGTGTATGACACTAACTTAGCCTCCACTTAAGTAGTACCTGTGAGAAATCTACTGGTTCTTTGGAGGCGTATTGGCATATTTGATTCTCGATTACACTATCGTCCCGTTGCCCCCAATCTTCTACATGCTCATTAGCTATTTGTCGTTAATGGACGACTGTTCGCTTGCATCGATTACATGGACACAAGATCCGGTCAGACATGTTAGCAGACTTTCTTATCGGATAATCCTGCCTATGACCCACTGATCACACCTGTACACAATAAAGATAAAATTAATACTTTAAATGGTTTCAAAGACACGCTCATATGTATGCTCCCCCTCTCTCTCCTTACACACTCATATGTATGCTCCCCCTCTCTCTCCTTACACGGTCATTAGGGAGCTCTTTGTCTTAGTCCAGGACCCGCCACGTGGAGGCGGCTCCCAATTGGGTCCCGCGGGACGAGATGGCACATACGCGGGATGGCGGGACGGCACATACGCGGGACGACGGGATGAGGGGATGGTAACGTGCGACGTCGGAGTGCGGGGCCAGATAGCACATAAGCGGGATGGCGGATGGCACATACGCGGGACGGTAACGCGCGACGTCGGAGTGCGAGACGAGACAACATATAAGCGGGATGGCGGGACGGCACATACGCGGGACGGCGGAGTACGCAGGGGACCAGGGCTACGCGGGCATGAGGGGCACCTAGTACCCTTAAAGTAGCGGAGTACGCAGGGGACCAGGGCTACGCGGGCATGAGGGCCACCTAGTACCCTTAAATACCGGGTGGACCATGCTACTTTAGATAGAAATGCCGCGCGTCAAAAACTGCCCCGGTATCACCCCCGGTAAAACCCCCAAAAATTTTAAATTTCAAAATTTCTGGGGGTCTTACCAGGGGCCTGGGGAAATTGAGTAAAGCCCAATTTCTTTTGCGCGAGCTTATTCTTCTCTCTTGGCCGCCTAGATCTGCAGGTATGTTTCACCCAACACACATACACACACCCACACACATGCACATACACGTTTTCATCTCTCTCCTCCTTCTAATGCATGTGTTTGTTTTGGTTTTGTAGGTGTGTGTGAGTATACGATCTCAACGTCGCGACCTCCGACAGCGACATATCACTCATACGCCACTCTAATCAAAGAGGTAAGTGCCCGATCTCAACCCCTATTCTTTCAATTTCACACAAACACACACTATGCACACAATGTATACAAACACACACACACACACACACACAATGCACGCGCACGCGCGCGCGCACACACACACACACAATGCGCACACACACACACACAATGCGTAATGTATACATAAGCAATGCACACACAATGCTCACACACACACACACACACACACACACACACACACACACACATTGTGTGTTCTTTTCTTTTCCTTTTTAATTATTAAAAGTATTATATCTTTTAGGGCTTTTTTAATTTTAAGAAAATTTGTAGTAGTTTAAATTTAATATTTTGTTTCTCTCTCTCTCTCTCTCTCTCTCTCTCTCTCTCTCTGGAGCCACCTAAACAAGTAGATAGACCTTTTCTAAGGCTTTTTTAAGTACTAACTAAATGGTTTTATAATAAATCTATAAATAGTCTTTTAACTTATTTCTCTCTCTCTCTCTCTCCCCAGCGGAAAACCAACATTATATATCTTGTTATTAAGGCTTTTTGGAAAATACAATTCTTTTTTATGTTCAAAATGAACGACGTGTCTCTCTCTCTCTCTCTCTCTCTCACTCTCTCTCTCTATCTCTCTCCCACACGCGCACGCGTGCTCGTTGATTACACTGCAGCTATTTGATAGTATTTTAAGCTTATCCTTTTCTCCTCGTGACCGACGAGATGCTGCCAGGCTCACGAAGTTCCTCTCTTTCTCTCTCTCTCTCTCTCTCCCTCCACATTTGGCAGCTGTCCCTTCTTTCATATGAACTATTAAGAGTGATGGCTGGGGCCCTCTCTCCCATGTGCATAATTGATGGTAAAGAGAGACCCTCTCTTTCCTTCCCCTTTGTAAGATCCCTGTTCCCACCGAGCAACGGATTCAGGGTACTGGCAGCGGAAGTAGCGCTTCTCGCGCGGGACAGGGGTCCCACACTCGGGGCCTCGCCCACGGATATCCGGATAAGAGACTAATCCGTCGGTTGTTCCATAACCGAACCCGGAAAAACTTCCTCTACCGGAAAGCACGGGCGATTCCACCAGGATAACTTTTTACTCTAACGTAGTCAAGATCATTTCTGATCGAGATGATCCGATTACATCTATAAGATACTTAGTCAGTTCAAGGAAGAAACTTGCACTTGGATCATTGGGATCAACGCTTTTTTCCCCATTCAAGAGGCACAGCCGTTGATTCCTATCCATAGAACAGTTTCTGTCCGGGATTTTTTTTTTTCTATCGTAAAAACAAAAGTTTGAGTCTCGATTTACGGATCCATCAGTCCAGCCTAACCCCATCCAATCCCATGGATTAGCCAACCGCCCAACCACTGTAGTGATGGGATCCAATTAAAAATTTGGTTAGGTTTTGTCCCGGGTACCAAGGAAAAGAGTTCCAAGGCCCCCTAGCCGGATGTTCATGCAAAATAAAACTAGTCACACCACTCACACACCCAATATGAAATTGCCCTTTTTCAACCAGATTCAACCAGTTTAAAACAATCCTTTAATAAAACCATAGTATCATTGATCACCATCTTCCAATTTATCCAATTGATTCTTAATTTACCATCATTCCTTCATCAGAGTATCTATGGCATCATTGGCAACTAGAACGCTCAGGAGCCGTTTCGATAGTTCCTAGCCCATAATACTTGGCAATATAATCACTTAACAAGATGGACTCTCGTTGAAGATCAGCAAGATCAACCAACAGATCCATATAAGGAGCCATGGACTCATCCATTGAAGACCAGCAAGGTCAATCAACCAGATCCATGCTCGATTTCAGAAAACAACTCCAACTCTGTTCCAATATCTTCCTCGACGCACGCGTGGGTATCCTAGGCAACCCAGAGCCCGAGCACCGTATGGTCAGCACCCTCTAGGATCCTTCGCAGGTAACCTAGCGCTTCACGCATAGGCCGCTTCCTTGGCCCCTCATCCACCGTACCGGAAGCTCACCATTTTAATCGCACCGAGGCTGGTCAAGACCTCGGCCGACCTTGCTACGCGAGACGTCCTTCATTGACTCCCCGTCAGCAGTTGCAACTTTACCATCACGACTTTAATCACAAGACGGTCAAAATGCTCCCCCCAGCATTCTTGACATAAAACAATCATTTACAAACAGCATTTACAAACAGTATTTACAAACAGTTTACAACACAATTTCTATTTTAACTTTCATTTTTCCACATTATCCCTCATCAATCTACATTACTTATTCCATATTCCATTTATATGTATACTCATCCCATCACATCATTTCTATCTCATCACTTCAGATTCCCTTACATCACATATCGTATATTCACATCTATTCATCCACAACTATATGCGTACATTCACATCTACATGCATACATCTACATCCCTATGCATACATCCACATCCACATTCACATTCACCTCTATACATCTACATCTACATGCATACATCCACCTCTACATCCATATCTACGTCTATACACCTACATCTACATGCATACATCCCCATCCACATCCACATCTACATCTATACATCTACATCTACATGTATACATATACATCTCCATTCACAACTACATCTACATGCATACATCCATATCTCCATTCCCATCTACATCTATACATCTACATCTACATGCATCCATCCACCTCCACATCCACATCTACATCTATACATCTACATCTACATGTATACATCCACATCTCCATTCACATCTACATCCATACCTCTACATCTACATGCATCCATCCACATCTCCATTTACATCCTCATCTACACATCTATTTCTACATGCATACATCCACATCCACATTCACATTCACCTCTATACATCTACATCCACATGCATACATCCACCTCTACATCCATATCTACGTCTATACACCTACATCTACATGCATACATCCCCATCCACATCCACATCTACATCTACATGCAACATCCACATCTCCATGCATAATAAAATTCTTTTAATTAATCTAGGATGATAGTTCCTAGAATATGGTAGGAATTCCTCTTTTTATACTTTGAATGAATTTATTTTATGCGTAATTTCTATAAAAATTTTGCCATAGCTCCGCTACTATGACTGATAAATCTCAAATTTTTTCTAAGGGATAAAGCTCATTATTAAAGAAATAATTAGAATGGTCTCTAATTGGATCATCAATCCATAATGGTCTCTAATTGGATCATCAATCCATAATGGTCTCTAATTAGATCATTAAGAAAACAATTAGAATGGTCTCTAATTGGGTCATCAATCCATAATGGATTGAATCATCAATGTGCATAAACTAAAAGCATAGCAAGAAGCCATTAATTTGGCCTCAAGCATAGCTTAATCTTGGATTAAGGAAAGGCTTTATGAAAAGCTTCATTTGGATTGAGAATGGTTCATGAGTATGACCATTTCTTGAGTGAGAGAGAGAAATTACATAAAAACCATTAGAATTTAAACATAAATGGAATTTAACTTCTATAGCATTTATTAAATTATGTAACTCTTCACTACTATTCACCAATTAACTTCAATAGCATTTAAAAAAAAACCATACCAATTAAACTTCTCAAGCTTGAGAGGGGTTGAGAAGAGAGAATCATTGAGAAATTATAGAAAGATCAAAATTCAATATACTTACCTTATAATTTGCTTGATTCTTTATTCACGGTAGAGGCCCCCAACCAATCAATTGGTTTAGTATGTTGATGGAGCCACCAATGGGGATTGAAGAAAGAGAGAAGTATCAAAACTAGTGAATTATTAAAGAATTCACAACTCTTGGCTTAGGTAGAGTAGAGTAACAATGCATAAGACACTCTATATTTTGGCTTAGGTGGAGTAGAGTAACAAGCATAAGACTCTATCTAATTTGGCTTAGGTGGAGTAGAGTAACAAGGCATAAGACTCTATCTAATTTGGCTTAGGTGGAGTAGAGTGACAAAGCATAAGACTCTATCTAATTTGGCTTAGGTGGAGTAGAGTGACAAAGCATAAGACACTATCTAATTTGGCTTAGGTGAAGTAGAGTGACAAAGCATAAGACACTATATATTTTGGCTTAGGTGGAGTAGAGTGACAAAGCATAAGACACTATCTAATTTGGCTTAGGTGAAGTAGAGTGACAAAGCATAAGACACTATATTTTTTTCAACAAGGGGAGGCTTCTATTTATAGGAAAATTTGAGCTCCTAACCAAACAAACTGATTCTAGAATTTTCCAAGTCAGTTTGGTTGAATTTGGACTAGATTTGGACCTAGTTTGGTTACTTTTTGATTCGGTTTGGTTCCATTTTGATTTGGTTTGGTTCAAGAGAGATGAGAGATAAAAATATCACATTATTTTTGAGTTTAAAACTCATTCAAGCATGTGAAATATGCACCTCCTTTAAAGAATTCCCCTTCCTTACATATGTGTCAAAATTTTATTGCTCATAGTTTTTTACTAATAAACCTTGTACATTTTCAACTCTTCATCTTATGTGAAATATGCACCTCCTTTAAAGAACTCCTCTTCCTTACATATGTGTCATAGTTTTTTTACTAATAAGCCTTGTACATTTTCAACTCTTCATCTTATGTGAAATATGCACCTCCTTTAAAGAACTCCCCTTCCTTACATATGTGTTTATTTACTAATAAACCTTGTACATTTTCAACTCTTCATCTTATGTGAAATATGCACCTCCTTTAAAGAACTCCCCTTCCTTACATATGTGTTTATTTACTAATAAACCTTGTACATTTTCAACTCTTCATCTTATGTGAGCATTTACTCATTTTTGGATACCCAAAATATCTCATATTTTTAATATTGCTCATAGTTTTTTTACTAATAAATCTTGTACATTTTCAACTCTTCATCTTATGTGAGCATTTACTCATTTTTGGGTATCTTCTTTTACAAATTGGATTTATCTCCTCCCTACACATGGATTGATGCTATTGGCCCATAGGAACCTTAATTGGACCATAATCTAAAAATTTCTGAAAATCTAGACCCTTAGACTAAGGTTCTTTATACTTATTTCCATTTAATTCCAATTGCACATTGGAAAATTCTTTTTGAATTTCTATTTCAGGGGAACTTATTTTAATAAGATGAGTTAATTTTCTATCCAAAAATATTCATAATCTGAATATTCTCTCTCTAGCATATTTTCTCTCTCTAGGTTAAAACAGCCACAAACAAGATCTCTTATATTTCAGAAAAGGAATTGATTACAGGGGAATATACTAGACATCAAAAAGGGGTTGGGGGAGGAATCTTACATTCTACCCCACTTAAAAAACGCGAGATGTCCTCATCTCACAACTTGGAATAATTTCGCAAGATGCACGAATATGAGACTTAGAGAAAAATTTTAATCACGATTAACCACCAAGAAAAGTCTTAAAGAGAGCAAGATTCAAAATAAGAACAAGATTTAAACTTTATTCATTCTCGGAACTTATACAGTAAAGATAGAGAAACTCTTTACACTTCCATAAGCCCATCCATCATATGGTCACAAAAGCAGTCCTCACAAGCTGCACAAGTATAGGGTAACTCATCTATGGGAATGATTCTGCTGGTTATTGCCGCACCTATCTCAGTGGTATGAGGTGATCTAACAAAAGGACCTCTGAGAGGCAAGCCAAAAACGGGGTAAAGGCATATCTTCTCATGAGGAAGAAAACATGCCAGTAAGAAGACCCGCTCAGAAAACCCAGGATGTCTTGATCTCATGATACAGTAGTATCGAGGACCCAAACCCAAAGCTTCAATAACCATGGCCAAGCGGACATTGTTACGAAAGTGCTGCTGACCCCAAGGTGTTACCCTAGTTATGTTTTGATAGGTCCGCCATTTGGTCTGCGCTACAGAAGTTCCTAGGTGAGGAAAAAGTGAGCGCTCATACTGTTCTATAAAGTCTTTCTTCACAGACTCTCTTGCGTCTTGAAGGTGAGAAATCATCAGGGATAAAACTAATTCCTGTTGCCAAGCCATGAAGGAGATTAAGAAAGAAAGGAGATTGATGGGAGTAAGATTACTGTGAGCGACAAGTAAAAGTTACGACTTATATAAAGGAAGGAGCTAGCGTAACCTAGAAGCCAACGGTAACTTGCCACTGAAGTTTTACCGTCTTTCCATGATTTGTGCTTGACACATTTTTCTATAGAAGCATTAAGAATTTTGAGATGAGGAGATAAAAGAAACTTGTAGGCTAAGTCACCTACTTTCATTGAATTCAGATATAAGGGTCACAATATCTGGGGGATAACTTCTTATACTCCCCAAGAGATAAAGAACTTCTTTTGGGCCGTACTCGAATGAAAACCAAAACCTTGGTATCCAAAACACCGATTCTCACTTCTGGACTCATTGTTCTAAAGCCTTAAAACAGGTGGGACTCCTGAGAAGTATTCTAGGGAAAGGGTCTTCCTTTTTTAAACAGAAACTTTCTTTTATTTTAGAGAGGGAATAATTATAAGATCAGAAAGGAAGATTCTTACCTCTGTATGCTTCGAATGTTGGGGAGGAATCTTACATTCTACCCCACTTAAAAAGTGCGAGATGTCCTCATCTCGCAAGGTAGAGGACAGCTCTTTTTCTTAAGATCCAATTTTATTCTGGGGTTCCTTATATTCTAGTCAACCCAACAGAACACTGGGATAAATATCCCTTATATAGAACTCATCATTAAATAACAATTCATTCAGATTATATCATTCATATCTTTAACATGATAATGGTCCATTAGACCGCAAAGTTTCCTTCGGAACATTCCTCCACGGAAATTTCAGTCAAGTAAGTTCTCAATTTGACATCCCTTAACTCGATCTACCGGTCAAGTATTAACAGTAGCAATCTGACAGCACAACCCACTAATCTCATAGTGATTTGCTGAATTCGTTATCATCTTTCTAGTTATGAATATCATCACAGTGACTCGTCCCATTCCCCCTCATTGAGGTTCCATTATATTTCAACTAATTTTTAAAAATCAACATTTTTCAATCAGCATTTTCAATCAGCATCCAAATCAATTCATCAATTCTCAAACAGAATTAAAAATCATATCAATCACATTCGAAATCATCATCTAGATAGCATTAACGCTTATAATTTCAAGTCTTAGATTTACTCGTATATACTGTCAGTAAAGAGCTGCAGTATACTCTCGGTATATACGGGTAATCACGGCCCTAGGAATTATAAGGTAAATACTATCATGTCTAGGCCTCAAGCAAGTCAGGGATTCTATATAATTGTGGTACTTCCATCTGAAGACCCAATTACCAAATTACGAGTTTCAGTTTGAATATCAAATTGTATGAATTATCTCACACAATTATAATCTTTTTGTGTCTCTTGATAAATTTTTGATATATTTGTCTTCTCAGTTGATCTTTATTAACCAAATGCTCTGATACCAACTGTAAGATCCCTGTTCCCACCGAGCAACGGATTCAGGGTACTGGCAGCGGAAGTAGCGCTTCTCGCGCGGGACAGGGGTCCCACACTCGGGGCCTCGCCCACGGATATCCGGATAAGAGACTAATCCGTCGGTTGTTCCAAAACCGAACCCGGAAAAACTTCCTCTACCAGAAAGCACGGGCGATTCCACCAGGATAACTTTTTACTCTAACGTAGTCAAGATCATTTCTGATCGAGATGATCCGATTACATCTATAAGATACTTAGTCAGTTCAAGGAAGAAACTTGCACTTGGATCATTGGGATCAACGCTTTTTTCCCCATTCAAGAGGCACAGCCGTTGATTCCTATCCATAGAACAGTTTCTGTCCGGGATTTTTTTTTTTTTTCTATCGTAAAAACAAAAGTTTGAGTCTCGATTTACGGATCCATCAGTCCAGCCTAACCCCATCCAATCCCATGGATTAGCCAACCGCCCAACCACTGTAGTGATGGGATCCAATTAAAAATTTGGTTAGGTTTTGTCCCGGGTACCAAGGAAAAGAGTTCCAAGGCCCCCTAGCCGGATGTTCATGCAAAATAAAACTAGTCACACCACTCACACACCCAATATGAAATTGCCCTTTTTCAACCAGATTCAACCAGTTTAAAACAATCCTTTAATAAAACCATAGTATCATTGATCACCATCTTCCAATTTATCCAATTGATTCTTAATTTACCATCATTCCTTCATCAGAGTATCTATGGCATCATTGGCAACTAGAACGCTCAGGAGCCGTTTCGATAGTTCCTAGCCCATAATACTTGGCAATATAATCACTTAACAAGATGGACTCTCGTTGAAGATCAGCAAGATCAACCAACAGATCCATATAAGGAGCCATGGACTCATCCATTGAAGACCAGCAAGGTCAATCAACCAGATCCATGCTCGATTTCAGAAAACAACTCCAACTCTGTTCCAATATCTTCCTCGACGCACGCGTGGGTATCCTAGGCAACCCAGAGCCCGAGCACCGTATGGTCAGCACCCTCTAGGATCCTTCGCAGGTAACCTAGCGCTTCACGCATAGGCCGCTTCCTTGGCCCCTCATCCACCGTACCGGAAGCTCACCATTTTAATCGCACCGAGGCTGGTCAAGACCTCGGCCGACCTTGCTACGCGAGACGTCCTTCATTGACTCCCCGTCAGCAGTTGCAACTTTACCATCACGACTTTAATCACAAGACGGTCAAAATGCTCCCCCCAGCATTCTTGACATAAAACAATCATTTACAAACAGCATTTACAAACAGTATTTACAAACAGTTTACAACACAATTTCTATTTTAACTTTCATTTTTCCACATTATCCCTCATCAATCTACATTACTTATTCCATATTCCATTTATATGTATACTCATCCCATCACATCATTTCTATCTCATCACTTCAGATTCCCTTACATCACATATCGTATATTCACATCTATTCATCCACAACTATATGCGTACATTCACATCTACATGCATACATCTACATCCCTATGCATACATCCACATCCACATTCACATTCACCTCTATACATCTACATCTACATGCATACATCCACCTCTACATCCATATCTACGTCTATACACCTACATCTACATGCATACATCCCCATCCACATCCACATCTACATCTATACATCTACATCTACATGTATACATATACATCTCCATTCACAACTACATCTACATGCATACATCCATATCTCCATTCCCATCTACATCTATACATCTACATCTACATGCATCCATCCACCTCCACATCCACATCTACATCTATACATCTACATCTACATGTATACATCCACATCTCCATTCACATCTACATCCATACCTCTACATCTACATGCATCCATCCACATCTCCATTTACATCCTCATCTACACATCTATTTCTACATGCATACATCCACATCCACATTCACATTCACCTCTATACATCTACATCCACATGCATACATCCACCTCTACATCCATATCTACGTCTATACACCTACATCTACATGCATACATCCCCATCCACATCCACATCTACATCTACATGCAACATCCACATCTCCATGCATAATAAAATTCTTTTAATTAATCTAGGATGATAGTTCCTAGAATATGGTAGGAATTCCTCTTTTTATACTTTGAATGAATTTATTTTATGCGTAATTTCTATAAAAATTTTGCCATAGCTCCGCTACTATGACTGATAAATCTCAAATTTTTTCTAAGGGATAAAGCTCATTATTAAAGAAATAATTAGAATGGTCTCTAATTGGATCATCAATCCATAATGGTCTCTAATTGGATCATCAATCCATAATGGTCTCTAATTAGATCATTAAGAAAACAATTAGAATGGTCTCTAATTGGGTCATCAATCCATAATGGATTGAATCATCAATGTGCATAAACTAAAAGCATAGCAAGAAGCCATTAATTTGGCCTCAAGCATAGCTTAATCTTGGATTAAGGAAAGGCTTTATGAAAAGCTTCATTTGGATTGAGAATGGTTCATGAGTATGACCATTTCTTGAGTGAGAGAGAGAAATTACATAAAAACCATTAGAATTTAAACATAAATGGAATTTAACTTCTATAGCATTTATTAAATTATGTAACTCTTCACTACTATTCACCAATTAACTTCAATAGCATTTAAAAAAAAACCATACCAATTAAACTTCTCAAGCTTGAGAGGGGTTGAGAAGAGAGAATCATTGAGAAATTATAGAAAGATCAAAATTCAATATACTTACCTTATAATTTGCTTGATTCTTTATTCACGGTAGAGGCCCCCAACCAATCAATTGGTTTAGTATGTTGATGGAGCCACCAATGGGGATTGAAGAAAGAGAGAAGTATCAAAACTAGTGAATTATTAAAGAATTCACAACTCTTGGCTTAGGTAGAGTAGAGTAACAATGCATAAGACACTCTATATTTTGGCTTAGGTGGAGTAGAGTAACAAGCATAAGACTCTATCTAATTTGGCTTAGGTGGAGTAGAGTAACAAGGCATAAGACTCTATCTAATTTGTTTTAGGTGGAGTAGAGTGACAAAGCATAAGACTCTATCTAATTTGGCTTAGGTGGAGTAGAGTGACAAAGCATAAGACACTATCTAATTTGGCTTAGGTGAAGTAGAGTGACAAAGCATAAGACACTATATATTTTGGCTTAGGTGGAGTAGAGTGACAAAGCATAAGACACTATCTAATTTGGCTTAGGTGAAGTAGAGTGACAAAGCATAAGACACTATATTTTTTTCAACAAGGGGAGGCTTCTATTTATAGGAAAATTTGAGCTCCTAACCAAACAAACTGATTCTAGAATTTTCCAAGTCAGTTTGGTTGAATTTGGACTAGATTTGGACCTAGTTTGGTTACTTTTTGATTCGGTTTGGTTCCATTTTGATTTGGTTTGGTTCAAGAGAGATGAGAGATAAAAATATCACATTATTTTTGAGTTTAAAACTCATTCAAGCATGTGAAATATGCACCTCCTTTAAAGAATTCCCCTTCCTTACATATGTGTCAAAATTTTATTGCTCATAGTTTTTTACTAATAAACCTTGTACATTTTCAACTCTTCATCTTATGTGAAATATGCACCTCCTTTAAAGAACTCCTCTTCCTTACATATGTGTCATAGTTTTTTTACTAATAAGCCTTGTACATTTTCAACTCTTCATCTTATGTGAAATATGCACCTCCTTTAAAGAACTCCCCTTCCTTACATATGTGTTTATTTACTAATAAACCTTGTACATTTTCAACTCTTCATCTTATGTGAAATATGCACCTCCTTTAAAGAACTCCCCTTCCTTACATATGTGTTTATTTACTAATAAACCTTGTACATTTTCAACTCTTCATCTTATGTGAGCATTTACTCATTTTTGGATACCCAAAATATCTCATATTTTTAATATTGCTCATAGTTTTTTTACTAATAAATCTTGTACATTTTCAACTCTTCATCTTATGTGAGCATTTACTCATTTTTGGGTATCTTCTTTTACAAATTGGATTTATCTCCTCCCTACACATGGATTGATGCTATTGGCCCATAGAAACCTTAATTGGACCATAATCTAAAAATTTCTGAAAATCTAGACCCTTAGACTAAGGTTCTTTATACTTATTTCCATTTAATTCCAATTGCACATTGGAAAATTCTTTTTGAATTTCTATTTCAGGGGAACTTATTTTAATAAGATGAGTTAATTTTCTATCCAAAAATATTCATAATCTGAATATTCTCTCTCTAGCATATTTTCTCTCTCTAGGTTAAAACAGCCACAAACAAGATCTCTTATATTTCAGAAAAGGAATTGATTACAGGGGAATATACTAGACATCAAAAAGGGGTTGGGGGAGGAATCTTACACCCTTGTTATACACACACTGCACAAACTGCCAGGCCGTGACCTTGATTGCTGCCCTTGTGGCCTCTCTCTCTCTCTCTCTCTCTCTCTCTCTCTCTCTCTCTCTCTCTCCTGCTGACTTAAGAATGCTCTCTCAATTTGTCTCTCTCCGTGATTGGCGTTGATTCACGCTGAATATAGCTGGCTCTCTCTCTTTCTCTCTCGCATACCTTCCATACCTTGCAGTACGCCTCTCTCTCTCCCCGTAAATGGCGGGCTAAGTTGCATTCTCTCTCTGTCTTGCTACACACACCTCTTGCTACACACACACACACACACACACACACACTATGTGCATTCTCTCTCTCTCTCTCTCTCTCTCTCTCTCTCTCTCTCTCTCTCTCTCTCTGTGTGCAGACAGCCAGCCGCCTCTCTCTCTCGCGGACTGACCTTACTCTTGATGCTTTGAATAAGCTCCTCTCTCTCTATTAACTGGCACTCTTGCTCCCTGTCTCTCTCTCGGGTTGCATCGTTTCCAGCCTGCTTGCTTGCATACAAGCTTATGACCTTGACACTGATCCTTCCTCATGAAGGCCATCTGACAGCTTTTCTATTGATTGGAAAAATAGGTTTTTATTATCACTTATATTCACATTTGTTGGATTAATATAGGCTACAATTTTAATAATTAGGATTTAATTTCATATTTTGTTTGAATCCATGAGCCATAGCTTTAGCTATATTCCTGTTCGCCTTAGCTGCCATAGTCTCTTCTATGGATTTAATTTAATTTACTTAAGATTTTCTGTGCTAGTTTTCTTGATAGCTTTCATGGCTACCTTATTTACCTTCTCTTTGCTACAAGCCTTGCTTCCTGTGCCGGATCGCCATAGCCTATTCTTGGCCATGCTTTGTCTATGCTCTCCTACGCACCTCCACTTCTCAAAAACACTACCACAAACACTAATGTTGCTCTCTCTCTCTCTCTCTCTCTCTCTCTCTCTCTCTCTCTTCTCTTTTATATCTTCCTTGCTAGCTTCTTTTTTTCATACAATTCTCTTTCTACCCATAGGTATCAAACCTTTACCTTATGATTTGACGTATGGTAAAGGTTATGGTTTTTGAAGCTGAATGACTACTATTCTTGACCTTAATAAAAGGCTATATTTTTATTTTTACAAGTTATTTTAAAATGCTAGCCTTTTTTGTTAAAAAGCAGTATCAACATAGTTTGAAGTTTTGAATCATTAATGCTAGCTAGTGTTTGATATACTTGTTTAGTCTTCAAGCTGTAATGTTCTGTTTCCAGTACGTCTCTAAGTTTTTATACTTGTCTTAGTAAGTACCTATTCTAAATTTAAGCTTGTGTACATTGGAATGATTTTACAGCTTAGAAATTGTTTAATTTTTTAGTACATGGACCACTATGATCATCTTGTAGTGATATTTTTTGTAAATTAGTGAAACCTATTTCTTTCACTAAGAGTTAAACTATGTTTTCGTGCAAAATTCCTTAGCTAGAGCAAACTATGTTTTATTGTTTAAGTTTTACATTATTTTCAAAGGTTTTTTATATGGCAAAGATCTTCATTTAAAAGTATCACATTACAGGTTATAAACTGAAGCTCCTTTTCCAAACCTACTAATTTCTGCCTGATTAAATGTACTTTAAGTTTAATTTTTTGAATACATCAAAGTTTATAGCACTTGTTATTCTAAAATTGTGAATTATGTATAGGTTCCACTCGTAATCTAGGTTTTTTCTTTTGGAATAGTTTTAAGATACCTTTCTCACTCCTCCAATTGTCATGCCTCCTTATAGTTATGGGGATTGCTATTATGAATCCTTTAGATCTTTTTTCATGTAATACATGCATTGTATATTCTTTCACCTTTTGAGGAAAGGGACTTTAAATTACATAGCCTATGGAGTTTAAAAATCTGATGTCTTGACCTTAGGAATTTCCTAAACTATTTAGCTAACATGCTTAGCACATTGGCTTTCAATGTCCTATAATTAGCTAGATTATTTTGATGGTGCTTCTCTAGTCATTAACTTACAAACAATACTCTAACTATTGTGGTTTTGATGGTGGTAACACTTGGTCCTAAATCATCTTAACCCTAGTATCTTTTGGCTTACTTTAATACTTTGGATTGATCATTACTAGACACTCTTTATGTTCTGGGCTTAGGAAACTAGGTTTCAAAATTGTTTCATTTTATGGGCTTATTCAAGGTGTTCAATTCTGTGACCTCGATAACAAGAGGGAGCATGCACTGACACCTGCATTCCCCTCTCATAAATGCTCGTTCTTACTTGGTTTGTGTTTGGGATGGCTGCAGGTAACAGCGTGCTCCCCTAAGCATTGGTCTCCTTGTAGCTGCCTTGCCCACCTCTAATTGTTTCTTATTGCTAACTGATCCTAACTCTTTATTAAGCAAAATCTTGTAATCATTCTCTAACTGCTCCTAACTCTCCCACTAATGCTCAAGTATGTCTTCTAATCAATTTTTTTATACAATGTATTTTTTATTCACTGGCTTTATATTTTTTTGCTAGCCATCTTTGGCTAATTCTGGGACTATAGGGTAAACTGGGTTGAACAAGCTACACACACACACACACACACACACACAAACACACACACAATGCATACACACACACATAATGCATACACTAACACAATGCACACACACACAAAGCCTCAAGCCGCATGCGCATACAATGCTCACACGCATGCCACATACGTATACGCATACGCATCCGCATTCGCATACGCATACGCATCCGCATGTTGCATGTCGCATACGCATGCCGCATAGGAATACGCATATGCATACTGCATGTACATACGCATACGCATGCCGCATGTACAGACACATACGTATATGCATGCCGCATACGCATACGTATACGCATACGCATACGCATACGCATATGCATACGCATATGCGTGCCGCATACGCATATGCGTGCCGCATGCGCATACGCATACGCATACGCATGCCGCATGCCCATGCGCATGCGCGTACGCATACGCATATGTGTACGCATACGCATACGCATACGCATACGCGTACTCACATGCATGTCGCGTACGCATACGCATACGCATACCGTATCCGCATGTCGCATGCGCATCCGCATGCCGCATACGGATGCTGCATGCGCATGTCGCATGCGCATACGCATGCGCATGCCGTATGCGCATACGCATGCGCATACGCATACGCATACGCATATGCATGTCGCATGCGCATGTCGCATACGCATGCGCATACGCATACGCATGCGCATACGCATATGCATACGCATACGCATGTCACGTACGCATACACATATGCATACCGCATGTTGCATACGCATGTCTCGTACACATACACATACGCATACACATCCGCATGTAGCATGCCGCATACGCATACGCATGCGCATACGCATACGCATACGCATGCGCATACGCATCCGCATGCGCATACGTATCCGCATGTCGCATACGCATTCGCATCTGCATCCGCATGCCGCATGCGCATACGCATACGCATACGCATACCGCATGTCCCATGTCGCATACGCATCCGCATGTCGCATGTCGCATGCCGCATACGCATGTGCATGCCACATACGCATACTCATACGCATACGCATCCGCATCCGCATCCGCATCCGCGTCCGCATTCGCATGTCACATACGCATGCCGCATACGCATACGCATACGTATACGCATACGCAGACGCATACGCATACGCATACGCATGCCGCATATGCATACGCATACGCATCTGCATGTCGCATACGCATGCCGTATACACATCCTTCTACTGCGCATGCGCATACAAATACGCATACGCATACGCATACGCATCCGAATGTCGCATACGCATGATGCATACGCATACGCATGATGCATACGCATACAAATGATGTATATGCATACATCATGCATACGCATACGCATGATGTATATGCATATGCATGATGCATACACATACGCATGATGTATACGCATGATGCATATGCAACAAAAAATTCATATGGGTTCCAAAAAAGAAGTGCACTACTCAATCGCAAATTCCTAAACAAGCGAGTAGTACCACAGGTCGCAAAAGAAAATCAAAGGTCAAGAAAAAGCCATTACAGACTTCAAATTATGTGCCTACAGCTCTTTACAGCATACGATGGATCCCAAAGAAGACTTTACAAGCACAAGGATATTATGAAGGAGCAAGGTATATATGGCTTCCTAAGCAATGCAAAACTTCTTCAATCCTATCCACACAGGTACAGGTATCAATGCCGAAGAAAGAAAAAGTTACAGGTCCGCAATGGAAACCAAAGGCTTCAAGCACTACACTACCGAAAGCATTGCCAAAAACGAATAAGCCATTACAACCGCTTTCCATGGACAAACCAAAGCAAAAGGCTACAAGGCAAGAAAAAGGGAAATGGGTGCCAAAGACTAGGTCTATTCTAATGCACACTCTAACGGTAACAAAGCCGGCATCCAAATTGTCCTCCACAAATGCAACCAATGATAATGCACCAACAAGTCAACAAGCTAGTAGCCCAAGCTACAAGCTCACAAGTAAAGCTTCACAGTTTGCATCTAACATGTTTGGGTACAATCGGCTAGACATTTTGCGCAAACTAGAGGACATTTTTGCTCCCAGAGCAGAAAACGACAACAAACACTAGCCTCGCCAGCAAAAGCCCTTGGACCATAATTGCTCCAAGACCCTTTTCTTTTGCACCGCATATTGTTACCCATGCATAGATATTCAACGCATATAGGGCCACATTACATGGCCATGCATAGACACTGTTCTTTTCCCATGCACAAGACCACAAGAGCGGCAACACAATACATTATCTCACCCAAGTACTTCAACTATTAGTGCTCGAGGATGGACACCACTTTAGGTTTGGGGGAGGCACTTTAATCATCTGAGGGTTCTGGCAAGAAGAAAGATACTAGTTTTCATGCTCATGAGATAGCCCAATTTTAGAATTTCAGAATTTTTGACTCTGAAGGCACTAGATCTCATCTAGCAAACCAAGAAAATTCACCAATCAGGGTACAGGGCCATAGGAGATGTTAATGACATGCAAGGGATGCAGCCCTGTGGTAAGAACATCAAAATCAGCTAACAATAGGAAAAGCATGAGAGTCGCGACTCTCATGAAAATGGGCTTCTGGGCATGCAATGGATGATTGGAGCGTACAGTTTTATTCCTTGCATCACAAAAAGTCTACCTAGCAGCCTAGATGCATAATTGACTTGTTCAGGTACAGGAGATGGCCAAAATATAGCTGCAGCAGGACTGAAAAGTGCTAAAAAGTGATACCACCAAGTCAGGAAACTCACAACTTCAAGCTAGAAACATACCTTTCCGGTCGAGCAGCTGCATTTAATTTGCATGAGAACTTCATGTGTGATGACCTACGGGTTATGAATGATAGCTGATCTACAATCAAAGAAAGAGCACAAAAACTACAAGCACTACTCATGGTAAGAGCTCTTTCCAATAAAGTCAAGTCGCCACCAACGAATAAATGTGTTGGTAGGCATAAGAGTCAAGAGTCGGGCAGCCAAGCCGATAAATGAGCAAGGCGTCAGTCCCAAAGCTTCAAGTCATATCTACTCTGTGAATATAGTTTGCATGGGATTAAAACTTACTTCTTTTTCTTCATTTGGTATGCAACTATGCTCAAGCTGGAGAGTTGAGCTAATACGTGTGTCGCTCATGCTGGATGAGATGAGCATAAGTGTCAAAGTCTAAGTTACTTAAGTGTCGGTGGAGTGGCGGAGAGTCCTACACTCACGCACATGTGCACAGGTAAGGAGAGTGGAGAAACCTCGACATCAAAAGCCCTTTTAGGAGTAATGATAGCTATTTGAGCGCTTCTTAGTGCTCTATGCGCTACATTTACCTCTAAAAGCACCCATCAAAACTCTTCTCACGCACATCATACTGTTTTGATTGCATATTCTGTGAATGCATTCTAGGGTGTCCCACCATTGGACACATGCATTAGGCACCTTTTTACTTCCACCCATGCACAGTCATCACATGAGTTACACTTTAAAGATAACTCCAGCAATAATAAATACTCACTAAGATCGAAAAGCCAGGGCACTTTTTCCTACTAGGTTTTTCCCCTCGGCCAAATCAGGCGTTCAGCGCTTACTTCTTTTTCTTTTCCTCTTTATTTTCTTAAAGACAATAAAGCTCAAGGGAGGTTGTCAACCACCATTCAACTAAGTACAAGAAGAGAACATCAACACAACAAAGCCAAAGCAAAGCCTGGTCTCCACAAGAATTCAATCCCATGAATTGCACCCTATGCCTTACAGAAGCATACAAACGCAACAAGAAGACAACCAGTCATCTTTTCATTACGAACACTACTACCCTTGGACACAACATTGCCCGTGTCCAGGGAGACGGACACTGAAATAGGTTTGGGGGAGTGTTCCGGGATTTGCGGAACCAAGTGAAGATTGAAGATGTCAGCGGAAACGGTGTTCCGAAATGGCGGAATGGGGCGCAGATTGAAGACGCGAGGCGCTTTTATTGAAGATGCTGCGGGAGCCCGGGAACATAATTTTTACACTTAGATCATTTAATTTCACCCTTTTTTATGTAAATGAGAGCATGTAATGTAAAAAGGGGCTTAGTGCTTCCAGTTTGTAAGTGAGATTTGAACCCACAACCTGTTTGGGAAGCCTAAGGTTCACTTAAGTGACTTTTTGTAAAATAGAGTAAAATTATTATTGAAGATAAGTGGAAAACGTGCAGAAGCTTTTACCTCTTTGTGAAGGCAACTTCTCGCGCTCACTACACGCCCACTGTAATCGACATTGCTATTCCGTTGATTGCAATACAATCTACAGGTGTTTCTCTTCGCGTAGCTATCAATTTTCTTTGATTTAAGCTCTCTTTGTTTTCGAGATTAGCAAGCTTAATATTGTCATTGTGAGCTTAATTTGATGTTTTTGAGTTATGTGATGATGAAAGAGTAGTCTCTAGGTAATTGCTAAGTCATTTGCATGCTTTATTAGTAATTTCCCACAACTTTGTTAAGAGGGCTTAATCTCTCGATTAGCTTAATTACGGTGTTTAATTAATTAAGTCTCATGTTTTAGCATTGCCAATTTGCCGTAGTGTCCCTGTGAGTCTTGTGAAGCATTCTACGAGTGTGTATCTCGGATTTGGATGTGTATGCGTAGATGCCTAATCTTGCTTAGCTTTATGTTAAGCGTGATTAGTGATTAGTGATGTGTGTGTGTGACCTTATCACATAGAGCTTTGTGCATTGCATGTTTTAGCATTAGACTCCATAGAGATTGACAACCTCTATGCGCCTCCATGCCCTAATCGGGTTCCTTCCCTAGCATTGAACAAGAGTGTGTTAGTGCTTGAATAGCTATGCTATTAGACGTCCGTCTCGCGGCGATCCGCTAACAACCCCCGGTAATATTCCCGGTAATACCCCCGGTAATACCCTCGGTAAAACCCCCGGTATTAGGCCCGAAAAATTTGGGATTAAAAAAAAACACTTTCAAAATTAAACATCATCCATATCACAATAGTTATCATCTTCTAGAAGATCTTGGTGAGCTTTAATATCAATAAAAATATCAAGTTCACCCATTTGCATGTCTACGCGGTGATGATGATCATATACATCAGCATCATCATTAAGCATACTAGGATCTGCATTTGTGTCTATTTGATCATAATTAATGTCATTAATATTATTCTCTAGATCTTGGAGTACTGTCTCTATCTCATTGTCTTCATCTGCATCATCTGCATCTTCATCTAGTTGATGTTCATCTTCCACCTCTACTGATCCATTATAAGAAATATCATTGGCGGACCCGACAATTATATCTACGTGCTCGATGTTATTGTGATCTACTGAACAATGATCGATATCACTGGTATTTGCTTCCTCTTGCTCTTGAATAAGCTTGTGCTCCTCATATATTTGCTTGCTACGTGGAGCTACTTGAATGACATACCACCATGTTGGATTTGTTGGAACTGGTTGAAAAATGACCTGTGAAAATTAACACATGCTTGGAGTAATTAATAATTAGTACATATATTTAGTTAATTAGGATTTAAAACCATAAATATATTATATACAAATCTAATTAAAAGTTGGAGTACTAAACGTGCTCGCATGTCTCTGCAAGTACAAAGGTGTCACTTCTATTTGTCCATAGTTTTGTTGAGTCAATGGCAACAAAGCCTAAGCCATCTCTTCGAATTGTTGCGTTTTGCCCTGTTGTGGTCGCCTTGAACCATTGCACATCAAGTAGAAACATATGGAAGCTTCTGTAGTCCACTTGAAAAACATTTTGTATCCTTCCACAATACTCTATCTTTGAAAGTTGCACCTCATCATTTTGCCTTGTAACTATCTCTTGATCAAATGATGCCATGACCCTCGAGTCAAATGTTTGTCTTTTGTGATTTATCCGATGCACTCAAAAATGTCGTTTGTGTGACCACAAAGCACCAAAAGATTCATATTTTCTACTACATCCTCTTGCAAACTCTTTCTCAATTTCTGTCACTGTCTCCCTGTTTAAAACTGCTTCTTGTAGTTTGTTATGCAACCAAGCAAGCCTCATAAATTTTGGTAGTTCTCTTAAACTTGGAGGATATTGGACGTTTGACATGTTTCTTTGGGCTCTTTTATACTCTTGTCTTTCATTGGAAATTCTATTCCTTTCTATCTCATATTCTTTCATCCACTTCTCCATGGCTGGATGATTTAGAATGCAAAACCTATTCACCTTTTCTTCCAAAATAAGATCCATTTTACGGTCAAGTCCCCTCCCTTGTAGCACCTCACCAATCATTCTGTCATCTTCTTTGTTGTGTCATAGTACAGGCATAGATGGTTCTCTTTGTCCAAGGAATTCAGAGAGGTATACTAGGGACTCTTGAACCAACCAACCCTCTGCCATACTACCCTCTGGTCTTGCTCATTGACGCACAAATCCCTTCAAAGTTTTCATGAACCTTTCAAGGAAGAACATCCATCTACTATGGACAATTCCTGCAATTGCAACTTCATCCACTATATGAACCATGAGATGAACTTGTATTGTGAGGATACTTGTTGGGAAGTGCTTTTCAAGCATACAAACTGCTTCTGCTGCATTAATCCTATTCTCATCAATGCTACTTAGTGTGATCTCCTTTTGAGAAATCCACCTTACCAAACGGGATATTTTGTAAATTACTTCACGAACCTCTGGTGTTGCCCAATTTCTTATTGAAGTTAGGAGAATATATTGCAAGAACTTGTGCCAGTCATGTGTCTTCAACCCACATAGTTTGTTATCCTTTGTGAATGCCCCCTTTAAGCAATGCATGTGTCCTGTTGGTGTACAAAATTCGGCTATGACCTTCTTCACCCTCTTCTCCTTTTCTCTCGTCAACACCCAAGGTGCAGTTTGGAGTGTGACCAATTTATCTACCCCTATTAGAGGCCAATATGGTTGCATATGCAAGATCCGTGCATCTTTTAGATCACTCCGAGCTTTATTGTCGTCTCGAGCTCCAGCTAAGCGTTCCCATAGTATTTGCCCAACATTTTTGAAGATATGCATTGGATCTAGCAGGTTATTCACAAGAAGTCTCCTCCAATATGGCAACCTGTGGAAGATTGATAGTCGTTTCATTCCAAAAGGACTGGGACTTTCCCCTCCATTCTCTATCCATGAGTTATATTGACAGGAGGTTGTCCATGGTGTAGGTGGTTTTGCAAGACTACCCTCCCGCATGGGATGATTTGCAGGAAGAAATCTTGTATGATTCTTTTTTCTTAAGTGAGTTAGAGTATCGAGCATTGAGTGCTGGACCATATATAGGACAAGCATGATAGCCACTTGTTGCAAGGCCACTGGCCACATCAAAATGCCACGCAAGTTAACTGATCGTTACCCACTACGTCTTGACACGTCTATGACAGAAATACCATCCCAAAGGACTTTTAGCTCATCCACTAGCGGAGCCAAGTATATGTCCATGTTTCTAACCTTGCACTTCCCTGGCACAAGCAATGCAAGTAAAAGATGACCCTTTTTAATTGTTAGCCAAGGTGGAATATTACAGTTGACGCACACCACTGGCCATGTGCTCCAAGTAGTGGACCGTAAACCAAAAGGATTCACTCCTTCCATGGCAAGACCTAATCTAAGGTGGCGAGGTTCCTTCTTGAACTCTGGCCATTGTTGCTCAATATGCTGCCAAGCTGCACAATCAGCTGGAATGCGCATCACATTGTCAGTGGACCTATTTGTAGAGTGCCATGTCATTAGCTTTGCTATATCTGGACACTCGAACATATGCTTGATTCTAGGTAGTATAGGAAAGTGTCGAAGCACCTTTGTAGGTATTGTGGTGCCTGTAAGACCTTGACGATATCTGCTAGCTTGACACTTTGGACATGATTCCATGTTGGTGTATTCCCCTCGAAATAGAATGCAATCGTTAGGACATGCGTGGATACTATTGTAATCCATTCCTATATCTGCTAAGATCTTCTTTGCCTCTTCCCTGCATGCCGGCATTGCATTTACAATGGTAGGATAGTTGACTTCATAAGTGAGAAGAGGGCACTAACACTCGCATTACTCCATCCATATATGGATTGCAAATTAAGCATTGACAAACAAGTTCGAAGGACTGTGGCACGAGAGCCTTCGAATAATGGAGTAGAGGCTAGAGATCCCAATCGTTGAATGCCCTCATCATCTTGTTGAACATCAATGGGATTTGGATTGGACTCATCATGCGGACTGGACTCTTCATTCATGTAGAAAGCCTCAATCATCTCCTCCATATCCTCATCATGTAAGGGACCATCCATGTTAGAGTCTCCAGGTGTGGTTAAGGGCACACGCGTTACATCCTCCACGATATTATGTTGGTACATTTGTGAACGTGGTGGATATGATGGTAGTACCTGTGAGAAATCTACTGGTTCTTTGGAGGCGTATTGGCATATTTGATTCTCGATTACACTATCGACGTCCCGTTGCCCCCAATCTTCTACATGCTCATTAGCTATTTGTCGTTAATGGATGACTGTTCGCTTGCATCGATTACATGGACACAAGATCCGGTCAGACATGTTAGCAGACTTGCTTATCGGATAATCTTGCCTATGACCCACTGATCACACCTGTACACAATAAAGATAAAATTAATACTTTAAATGGTTTCAAAGACACGCTCATATGTATGCTCCCCCTCTCTCTCCTTACACACTCATATGTATGCTCCCCCTCTCTCTCCTTACACGGTCATTAGGGAGCTCTTTGTCTTAGTCCAGGACCCGCCACGTGGAGGCGGCTCCCAATTGGGTCCCGCGGGACAAGATGGCACATACGCGGGATGGCGGGACGGCACATACGCAGGACGACGGGATGAGGGGATGGTAACGTGCGACGTCGGAGTGCGGGGCGAGATAGCACATAAGCGAGACGACGGATGGCACATACGCGGGACGACGGGACGGTAAGGCGCGACGTCGGAGTGCGAGACGAGACAACATATAAGCGGGACGGCGGGACGGCACATACGCGGGACGGTGGAGTATGCAGGGGACCAGGGCTACGCGGGCATGAGGGGCACCTAGTACCCTTAAAGTAGCGGAGTACGCAGGGGACCAGGGCTACGCGAGCATGAGGGCCACCTAGTACCCTTAAATACCGGGTGGACCATGCTACTTTAGATAGAAATGCCGCGCGTCAAAAACTGCCCCGGTATCACCCCCGGTAAAACCCCCAAAAATTTTAAATTTCAAAATTTCTGGGGGTCTTACCGGGGGCCTGGGGAAATTGAGTAAAGCCCAATTTCTTTTGCGCGAGCTTATTCTTCTCTCTTGGCCGCCTAGATCTGCAGGTATGTTTCACCCAACACACATACACACACCCACACACATGCACATACACGTTTTCATCTCTCTCCTCCTTCTAATGCACGTGTTTGTTTTGGTTTTGTAGGTGTGTGTGCGTATACGATCTCAACGTCGCGACCTCCGATAGCGACATATCACTCATACGCCACTCTAATCAAAGAGGTAAGTGCCCGATCTCAACCCCTATTCTTTCAATTTCACACAAACACACACTATGCACACAATGTATACAAACACACACACACACACACACACAATGCACGCACACGTGCGTGCGCACACACACACACACAATGCATTCATATGCACAATGTATACACACACACACACACAATGCATACGCATACGCATACACACACACAATGCGCACACACACACACACAATGCGTAATGTATACATAAGCAATGCACACACAATGCTCACACACACACACACACACACACACACACACACACACACACATTGTGTGTTCTTTTCTTTTCCTTTTTAGTTATTAAAAGTATTATATCTTTTAGGGCTTTTTTAATTTTAAGAAAATTTATAGTAGTTTAAATTTAATATTTTGTTTCTCTCTCTCTCTCTCTCTCTCTCTCTCTCTTTGGAGCCACCTGTCAGGCTAAAATCTGAAAGGGTTTTTTGGTCAGTGTACATATGGTGCGTGTGGCGTGTGAATAAATTTTGCCCTGAATGCCCTGGCAAGTGTACAGGCCAAGTGGTTTGGTCGTGAGCTGGATTATGCACGTGTTGTTTTCCGGAGAAAATGCTGGTGATCTGGGAGTTTTAGTGCAACTGTATGGTGTGCTAATGGATACTAAATGCAGAGCACCGACTGGGCAATGGATGGGTTTGGAAATAATGATGCTGATGAGGGTGGCCGGGAGTAGCTCTGGTATTGGAAAGTCATTGGCGCGGCGTGATGATTTGAAGAAAGGCGAAGGAGGGGTCTTTTAGCAATATGGTGACCATTATAAAGTTTTAAAGAAACAAATAAAAAATATATTAAGTGGCCAATGATTTTTATGACCACGTGGAGTTCTTATATTCTGCCAGCTTGCTTCGAGAAGGTGGTGAAGAGCTGGAGGGCGTGAAAGAAGGGGAGGCGGCCGTTTTGAAGGAGAGCGAGGTGCAGTGAGAGTGCTGACCGCCGTGTGAAGAGCAGAAGGCTCTGGTGTGTGTGTAGCCAGGAGCGCAGAGAGCTGGCTGGCGTTGACGTGGGCGCCCTCTGGAAACTGCAGAGGCACAGCAGAGGTGACGAGTGGCTGAAACGGGACGCCTGGAGAGAGGCGAGCTGCTGCCTTGTGGTGTGTAGGCCTCGTAAGTATGGGTGCGTGAGGCGCTGCAGGTGAGCGTGGAACACAGAGGAGCACAGCTTGTCGGGGACTTGGTGAGAAAGCGCAGCCATTGAGAGGTAACAAGCTGGCGTAGAAGGGCTCTCTGGGGCCAACGTACAGATGGAGAGAAGCAGCTAAGAGCTGGGGCGCCTGGAAACAGACGGGCTGGAATGTGGTCGCCTAGTGCTGAAGGAGGAGCCCAGGTTAGTTGCGCAGAGAGGTGAACGTGAAGAGCTCACGACTGGATGATGCTGCAGAGGCTGGCGGAGGTGTTGCAGAGACAAGAAGAGGCATAGTCGAAGAGCAGAGGAGCCGCCTGTGTGAGTGAAAGGGGCCGTATGGGTGAAGCCTTGGTGTGAGGGATAAGTGTGCAGCCGGGCTGGTTCTGCAGGCACAGACCAGGGGAAAGTGAAGACAAATGAGAGGGAGCTGTGATGGCGAGACGGAAAACAGTGATTGAGTGATGTGGCTTGGGCTAGATATCTGAGGATGCTGCGGTGAGCAGTGGTTCGTGGTGAAGAGGTTTTGCAAGGCTCTGGTGGTTGGTGAAGCTGCTGGTCACGACATACAGAGAGTGGGAGCTGCTGAGTGAAGGTTAGCTGGTGTGGGCGCCTTCTGGTGAGAGTAGCTGGTCTTGTGTGGGCGATGATTGCAGGCAGTGCGTGGATGCTGACCAGAGAGGGAGCCTTGGGTTTTTGTGTGTGTTGGATGCAGAAGTGGTGCTGATGTGTGGGCTGGAGACAGTGGGGCTCGCCTACGACTATTGGCAGGTAGCAGCAGACAGAGAGTAGCCGAGCTACAGAGAAAGTGAAGAAGGGTTGCTGGTGTGGGCGCCCTCTGGAGATTACAGGGACTAGGAAACAGAGGCTTAGTCGTCAGACGCAAGGGTGTGATTCCCTTGGCAGTAAATCCTGGCCACAGTCCTGGTCTTTGGTGTATTTTGCTGAGTTTGTACATGGTTGATGCTGTATATGTTTTTTGTTGAATGATCATCTGTTTGTTGTGGTTCTGAGCTGTCTTATGGTGTGGGTGGGTGGCGAATGTTGAGAGAGTGTTCTAGCCGGTGGCTGGTGGTGCCCCGTTCGTGGTAGTTTTTCCAAGTTTGGGAGGTGGAAGAGCTATAGAGGCAGGTTCTTTCTTCTTTTTTTCACCTCACATCCTTCTGGTGCCCCCACTGAGGAGTGGCTCTTTTTGGTATAGTTTGACTGAGGATAGCTGAGGGATTTCTCTTACGAGGGTGTATGCCCCAGAGTGAGAGATTGAAGGAAGGTGTTTTTGGGTTTTTGTTGGGATTGGAAGTGAAGTTTTGGGATCAAGATGTTGTCTTATCCAGAGTTTTATGGTGGTCCGAATGAGGATGTGGCAGATTTCTTGGAAAGGATGGAGGTTGCATGTATAAGCAACCATATCAGTGAGCAGGTACAGGTGTTGCGGCTGCTGAGCATTTGTTTGAAAGGAGATGCAAGGACCTGGTACAGGGCTTATGAAGAGTCATTGAGAGTTGCTGTTCCACTCATTGAGATGACTGAGGATGGATTAAAGACAGCACTTAGCAACAGGTTCAAGAAGGTGGAAGACCCCGATAAGGTTTGGCATGAGGTGCAAGCTCTGACACAAGGTGAGTTTGAATCAATAGATGATTATATGAAGAAATTTTCTTTGCTATGGGAGACTCTATGCAGGGCTTTCGGGGAAGACCAGGTGCCGCCTAATATGATGAAGAAGAACAAGTTTGTAGCCGGGCTTAAGAGGAGTATTCGCTGGAAAGTGGAATTGAAGAAGCCCAGGTCTTTTGAGGATGCGGTGGAGATTGCTAAGTCAAAAGATTGGAAACTGCAGCGAATGAATCAGCTGGGGATGATTCCAGTTGTAGCACAACCGGAGATTCGTAGAGTGGAGGCTACACCCATGAATGCTGTGATGGAGAGGATGAAGCCCACTGAAGCCCAAGCTATGCAGATGGTGCCTCAAGCTAGTCAAGGGGTACCTATGGTTCCTGCAGGTTCTAATGAGGGATTGCGGCAGGATATGAAACAGATGGTTGATCTTATGAAGAATTTGAGTTTAAATTTAATGGGAAGTACAGGTGGTGGACGTGGTAGAGGCCGTGGCAATAATTATGAAGGGGGAGATGGACAAGCAGGATATGGACGTGGTCGCGGTAGGGGCCGTCATTTCATTCCTACATGCTGGAACTGTGGTGAGCTTGGTCATCTGAGCACAGATTGTGATAAGCCTCAGCGAATGGGTGGTGATATGTACCCATTACCTTCACAGCTACCTGACTGGTCAAATGATTATGGTATTAATATCAGGGATAAAGCAGGTCCCAGTGGAATTACAGCTGAAGAGAAGGGTAAAACTAAGGTGATAGATGTAGTCACCCTTGAGAAGACGAAGGAGGCAGAAGCTGATGTGATGCCTTTGGGGAAACGGATGCCACAGGAAAGGGAAAGCAAGGATGCTGCAGGACCTAGCAAGAAGAAAGGTAAAGTGAAGGAAGGAGAGGATGTGAAGGTCAAGCAGAAGCGGAAGCCTCGTAGAAAGTTTCAGGTAACTGATTTTCCACTAGGGGGTGGGCAGGAGAGCTATAGTTTGCAGGAGGACATGGCTGGAAGGAAGGCTAACATTACTTTTGGGCAATTGATAGAGTTAGCTCCCAATTTGAAGCGTCAGTGGAAAAGACTTGTGAACCCGAGAGAGAAGGAGCCTGCCAAAGGGATAGTGACTGTTCTATCTGTTCAGGAGTTACCTGATATATGTCCTGTGGTGAATGTATGGTACAAAGGGAAGAATCTAGGGGAGGCATACATAGATGGTGGAGCACAAATTTGTGTGATCACATTGGCAGCTGTGGAGAGGCTAGGTCTTGATTTTACTGAAGCGTCTGGATTTCGTATTCGGCTAGCTAATCATCAGAAGGTCAAATGCTTAGGTATGGTTAAGGAATTGGAATTGGAAGCTTTTGATGTGAAGGTGCTTGTGGATTGTCATGTTATGCCTGCAGGAATGGGTGCATTCCCCATCATTTTGGGAAGACCATGGCTGAGAGCAGTGAAGGCTGTGCAGGATTGGAGGAAAGGGGTCATTACTCTGTATGACAGGAGAGGGGATAAGAAGTAGTTTAACATGGATAACCAGAAGCCTGTCATTGATGAAGAGGAGAGTGAAGCTAATTCGAGTGATGATACGACTAGTAGTACCACTACTAGCGAGGGAACAGAGGATACTTCATCGAGTGAGGAGGATGCAGAGGTGGTGCTGTGGTTATTGATGAGGAAGTGCTTGGTGATGAGGTTGTTCGACAGGAAGAGGCCATACATGAGGAATGCGAGGAGGTACAAGTGGATCATGAGCAAAGGTATGCCTGTGATGTGAAAGAGCTTGCTTTTAAGTCTTTGGATAATGAACCTGTGTGGGATGAGTGGGAAATAGACAGTCTACAGGATGATGAGCCTGAGTTAGAGCTGGATGATGAGATGTGCATGAATGTTAAAAAAGCCATGACCAAAATTGAGGCTATGAAGGAAGAGAAACACCAGAAGACTTTGAATGATGCTGCTGTAATGGATGAATTTCTTGGTGGTTTTGATGAAGATGAGCATACAGGAACTGAGGTGGATGCTTTGGCAATGGTGCCTGTTGAAAAGGAGTTTGTTTTGCCTGTGGTGGCTGGTTTTGATGGTGAGGCTTCTTATGTGGATGGACAGGAAAGTGTTATGGTACAGCAGGTTTTTCTTGATGAAGCTTTCATCAGCTTTTACCCTCAGCAGGAGTTGCTGCACTGGTTCTCCGATATTGGTGCTGACCGTATCAGGGATATTGGGATTGAGATGAGACGGGATGGTGTGTATGTCAGGAGCTTTGTTTCCAGAAGCTCTGGTGATATGTTGTGGGAAGTGGGATGGCAAGATATGCCTGTGAAAGATGACGGTGTTTCTTGGATCACCTAGAACATAGATGTGTTGGTTACACTGTATGATGCTCAAAGGATTGATGGAGGGAAACGTGGTCATATGCTTTCTGGTGATCATAAATGATTCAGCAGGCTAGGGGTTGGGCAAAGTATGTCAGGCTAAAATCTGAAAGGGTTTTTTGGTCAGTGTACATATGGTGCGTGTGGTGTGTGAATAAATTTTGCCCTGAATGCCCTGGCAAGTGTACAGGCCAAGTGGTTTGGTCGTGAGCTGGATTATGCACGTGTTGTTTTCCGGAGAAAATGCTGGTGATCTGGGAGTTTTAGTGCAACTGTATGGTGTGCTGATGGATACTAAATGCAGAGCACCGACTGGGCAATGGATGGGTTTGGAAATAATGATGCTGATGAGGGTGGCCGGGAGTAGCTCTGGTATTGGAAAGTCATTGGTGCGGCGTGATGATTTGAAGAAAGGCGAAGGAGGGGTCTTTTAGCAATATGGTGACCATTATAAAGTTTTAAAGAAACAAATAAAAAATATATTAAGTGGCCAATGATTTTTATGACCACGTGGAGTTCTTATATTTTGCCAGCTTGCTTCGAGAAGGTGGTGAAGAGCTGGAGGGCGTGAAAGGAGGGGAGGCGGCCGTTTTGAAGGAGAGCGAGGTGCAGTGAGAGTGCTGACCGCCGTGTGAAGAGCAGAAGGCTCTGGTGTGTGTGCAGCCAGGAGCACAGAGAGCTGGCTGGCGTTGACGTGGGCGCCCTCTGGAAACTGCAGAGGCACAGCAGAGGCGACGAGTGGCTGAAACGGGACGCCTGGAGAGAGGCGCGCTGCTGCCTTGTGGTGTGTAGGCCTCATAAGTATGGGTGCGTGAGGCGCTGCAGGTGAGCGTGGAACACAGAGGAGCGCAGCTTGTCGGGGACTTGGTGAGAAAGCGCAGCCATTGAGAGGTAACAAGCTGGCGTAGAAGGGCTCTCTGGGGCCAACGTACAGATGGAGAGAAGCAGCTAAGAGCTGGGGCGCCTGGAAACAGACGGGCTGGAATGTGGCCGCCTAGTGTTGAAGGAGGAGCCCAGGTTAGTTGCGCAGAGAGGTGAACGTGAAGAGCTCACGACTGGATGATGCTGCAGAGGCTGGCGGAGGTGTTGCAGAGACAAGAAGAGGCATAGTCGAAGAGCAGAGGAGCCGCCTGTGTGAGTGAAAGGGGCCGTATGGGTGAAGCCTTGGTGTGATGGATAAGTGTGCAGCCGGGCTGGTTCTGCAGGCACAGACCAGGGGAAAGTGAAGACAAATGAGAGGGAGCTGTGATGGCGAGACGGAAAACAGTGATTGAGTGATGTGGCTTGGGCTAGATATCTGAGGATGCTGCGGTGAGCAGTGGTTCGTGGTGAAGAGGTTTTGCAAGGCTCTGGTGGTTGGTGAAGCTGCTGGTCACGACATACAGAGAGTGGGAGCTGCTGAGTGAAGGTTAGCTGGTGTGGGCGCCTTCTGGTGAGAGTAGCTGGTCTTGTGTGGGCGATGATTGCAGGCAGTGCGTGGATGCTGACCAGAGAGGGAGCCTTGGGTTTTTGTGTGTGTTGGATGCAGAAGTGGTGCTGATGTGTGGGCTGGAGACAGTGGGGCTCGCCTACGACTATTGGCAGGTAGCAGCAGACAGAGAGTAGCCGAGCTACAGAGAAAGTGAAGAAGGGTTGCTGGTGTGGGCGCCCTCTGGAGATTACAGGGACTAGGAAACAGAGGCTTAGTCGTCAGACGCAAGGGTGTGATTCCCTTGGCAGTAAATCCTGGCCACAGTCCTGGTCTTTGGTGTATTTTGCTGAGTTTGTACATGGTTGATGCTGTATATGTTTTTTGTTGAATGATCATCTGTTTGTTGTGGTTCTGAGCTGTCTTATGGTGTGGGTGGGTGGCGAATGTTGAGAGAGTGTTCCAGCCGGTGGCTGGTGGTGCCCCGTTCGTGGTAGTTTTTCCAAGTTTGGGAGGTGGAAGAGCTATAGAGGCAGGTTCTTTCTTCTTTTTTTCACCTCACACCACCTAAACAAGCAGATAGACCTTTTCTAAGGCTTTTTTAAGTACTAACTAAATGGTTTTATAATAAATCTATAAATAGTCTTTTAACTTATTTCTCTCTCTCTCTCTCTCCCCAGCGGAAAACCAACATTATATATCTTGTTATTAAGGCTTTTTGGAAAATACAATTCTTTTTTATGTTCAAAATGAACGACGTGTCTCTCTCTCTCTCTCTCTCTCTCTCTCTCTCACTCACTCTCTCTCTCTATCTCTCTCCCACACGCGCACGCGTGCTTGTTGATTACACTGCAGCTGTTTGATAGTATTTTAAGCTTATCCTTTTCTCCTCGTGACCGACGAGATGCTGCCAGGCTCACGAAGTTCCTCTCTTTCTCTCTCTCTCTCTCTCTCTCCCTCCACATTTGGCAGCTGTCCCTTCTTTCATATGAACTATTAAGAGTGATGGCTGGGGCCCTCTCTCCCATGTGCATAATTGATGGTAAAGAGAGACCCTCTCTTTCCTTCCCCTTGTTATACACACACTGCACAAACTGCCAGGCCGTAACCTTTATTGCTGCCCTTGTGGCCTCTCTCTCTCTCTCTCTCTCTCTCTCTCTCTCTCTCTCTCTCTCTCTCTCTCTCTCTCTCTCTCTCTCTCTCTCTCTCCTGCTGACTTAAGAATGCTCTCTCAATTTGTCTCTCTCCGTGATTGGCGTTAATTCACGCTGAATATAGCTGGCTCTCTCTCTTTCTCTCTCGCATACCTTCCATACCTTGCAGTACGCCTCTCTCTCTCCCCGTAAATGGCGGGCTAAGTTGCATTCTCTCTCTGTCTTGCTACACACACACACACACACACACACTATGTGCATTCTCTCTCTCTCTCTCTCTCTCTCTCTCTGTGCAGACAGCCAGCCGCCTCTCTCTCTCGCGGACTGACCTTACTCTTGATGCTTTGAATAAGCTCCTCTCTCTCTATTAACTGGCACTCTTGCTCCCTGTCTCTCTCTCGGGTTGCATCGTTTCCAGCCTGCTTGCTTGCATACAAGCTTATGACCTTGACACTGATCCTTCCTCATGAAGGCCATCTGACAGCTTTTCTATTGATTGGAAAAATAGGTTTTTATTATCACTTATATTCACATTTGTTGGATTAATATAGGCTACAATTTTAATAATTAGGATTTAATTTCATATTTTGCTTGAATCCATGAGCCATAGCTTTAGCTATATTCCTGTTCGCCTTAGCTGCCATAGTCTCTTCTATGGATTTAATTTAATTTACTTAAGATTTTCTGTGCTAGTTTTCTTGATAGCTTTCATGGCTACCTTATTTACCTTCTCTTTGCTGCAAGCCTTGCTTCCTGTGCCAGATCGCCATAGCCTATTCTTGGCCATGCTTTGTCTATGCTCTCCTGCGCACGTCCACTTCTCAAAAACACTACCACAAACACTAATGTTGCTCTCTCTCTCTCTCTCTCTCTCTCTCTCTCTCTCTCTTCTCTTTTATATCTTCCTTGCTAGCTTCTTTTTTTCATACAATTCTCTTTCTACCCATAGGTATCAAACCTTTACCTTATGATTTGACGTATGGTAAAGGTTATGGTTTTTTGAAGCTCAATGACTACTATTCTTGACCTTAATAAAAGGCTATATTTTTATTTTTACAAGTTATTTTAAAATGCTAGCCTTTTTTTGTTAAAAAGCAGTATCAACATAGTTTGAAGTTTTGAATCATTAATGCTAGCTAGTGTTTGATATACTTGTTTAGTCTTCAAGCTGTAATGTTCTGTTTCCAGTACGTCTCTAAGTTTTTATACTTGTCTTAGTAAGTACCTATTCTAAATTTAAGCTTGTGTACATTGGAATGATTTTACAGCTTAGAAATTGATTAATTTTTTAGTACATGGACCACTATGATCATCTTGTAGTGATATTTTTTGTAAATTAGTGAAACCTATTTCTTTCACTAAGAGTTAAACTATGTTTTCGTGCAAAATTCCTTAGCTAGAGCAAACTATGTTTTATTGTTTAAGTTTTACATTATTTTCAAAGGTTTTTTATATGGCAAAGATCTTCATTTAAAAGTATCACATTACAGGTTATAAACTGAAGCTCCTTTTCCAAACCTACTAATTTCTGCCTGATTAAATGTACTTTAAGTTTAATTTTTTGAATACATCAAAGTTGCACTTGTTATTCTAAAATTGTGAATTATGTATAGGTTCCACTCGTAATCTAGGTTTTTTCTTTTGAAATAGTTTTAAGATACCTTTCTCACTCCTCCAATTGTCATGCCTCCTTATAGTTATGGGGATTGCTATTATGAATCCTTTAGATCTTTTTTCATGTAATAAATGCATTGTATATTCTTTCACCTTTTGAGGAAAGGGACTTTAAGTTACATAGCCTATGGAGTTTAAAAATCTGATGTCTTGACCTTAGGAATTTCCTAAACTATTTAGCTAACATGCTTAGCACATTGGCTTTCAATGTCCTATAATTAGCTAGATTATTTTGATGGTGCTTCTCTAGTCATTAACTTACAAACAATACTCTAACTATTGTGGTTTTGATGGTGGTAACACTTGGTCCTAAATCATCTTAACCCTAGTATCTTTTGGCTTACTTTAATACTTTGGATTGATCATTACTAGACACTCTTTATGTTCTGGGCTTAGGAAACTAGGTTTCAAAATTGTTTCATTTTATGGGCTTATGCAAGGTGTTCAATTCTGTGACCTCGATAACAAGAGGGAGCATGCATTGACACCTGCATTCCCCTCTCATAAATGCTCGTTCTTACTTGGTTTGTGTTTGGGATGGCTGCAGGTAACAGCGTGCTCCCCTAAGCATTGGTCTCCTTGTAGCTGCCTTGCCCACCTCTAATTGTTTCTTATTGCTAACTGATCCTAACTCTTTATTAAGCAAAATCTTGTAATCATTCTCTAACTGCTCCTAACTCTCCCACTAATGCTCAAGTATGTCTTCTAATCAATTTTTTTATACAATGTATTTTTTATTCCCTGGCTTTATATTTTTTTGCTAGCCATCTCTGGCTAATTCTGGGACTATAGGGTAAACTGGGTCGAACAAGCTACACACACACACACACACACACAAACACACACACAATGCATACACACACACATAATGCATACACTAACACAATGCACACACACACAAAGCCTCAAGCCGCATGCGCATACAATGCTCACACGCATGCCACATACGCATACGCATACGCATCCGCATTCGCATGCGCATGCGCATGCGTATGCACATGTGCATGCGTATGCGCATACGCATCCGCATGTTGCATGTCGCATATGCATGCCGCATAGGAATACGCATACGCATACCGCATGTACATACGCATACGCATGCCGCATGTACAGACACATACGTATATGCATGCCGTATACACATACGCATACGCATACGCATACGCATACGCATACGTATACGCATACGCATATGCATACGCATATGCGTGCCGCATGCGCATACGCATACGCATATGCATACGCATGCCGCATGCGCGTACGCATACGCATACGTGTACGCATACGCATACGCGTACTCACATGCATGTCGCGTACGCATACGCATACGCATGCGCATCCGCATGCCGCATACGGATGCTGCATCTGCATGTCGCATGCGCATACGCATGCGCATGCCGTATGCACATGCGCATGCCGCATACGTATACCGCATGCCGCATGCGCATACGCATATGCATGTCGCATGCGCATGCGCATACGCATACGCATACACATACGCATACCGCATGTTGCATACGCATGTCTCGTACACATACACATACGCATACACATCCGCATGTAGCATGCCGCATACGCATACGCATACACATGCGCATACGCATACGCATCCGCATGTCGCATACGCATTCGCATCCGCATACGCATGCCGCATGCGCATACGCATACGCATACGCATACGCATACCGCATGTCGCATGTCGCATGTCGCATACGCATCCGCATGTCGCATGTCGCATGTCGCATACGCATGTGCATGCCACATACACATACACATACGCATACGCATCCGCATCCGCATCCGCATTCGCATGTCACATACGCATGCCGCATACGCATACGCATACGCATCCGCATACGCATACGCATACGCATACGCATACGCATACGCATACGCATCCGCATGTCGCATGCGCATGCCGTATACACATCCTTCTACTGCGCATGCACATACAAATACGCATACGCATACGCATACGCATCCGAATGTCGCATACGCATGATGCATACGCATACAAATGATGTATATGCATACATCATGCATACGCATACGCATGATGTATACGCATACGCATGATGCATACACATACGCATGATGTATACGCATGATGCATACGCATACGCATGATGTATACGCATACGCATACATATGTAGCATATGCATACACATAGACACGCACACACATACGCCTTTGTCTTAGACGGGGACCCACCTTGTTTGATTACAGATATGGCATCCCGTGATCCTTGGGACCCACCCACCCCAAGACCTGGTTTGGTAGTGGGTGCACTTACCCCAGAGGAGCATGAGATGATGCAACGCCTCTCACAACACTATGATCAGTGGGGTGCGTGTCCATCTCCACTACCTTCTACTGCCCCTACAGTGCGCCTGGCACTGCATTGCCTTCTCGTAGCGTCTCACAATCTCCTTCACGTAGATCTGAGAGTTCTCACACGGGGTCACGACGTCATGAGTCGAGCGAGGGGAGCAGGGGGAGCATGGGTAGCAGGGGAGGCGGGGGTTGTTGTGGGGGCACTGAGGATGTTGTGCATAGCACCGCGCCTTCCCCAACTCCTCCCCAACTCGCATCACACATAGACACCTTGACCCTCGCCCTACACCTCCAGGGTACTTCTACTTATGTGAGGCGGATGGCTCAGTTGTCCGCAACGAGGAAGGAGAGCACCTTGACAGTCGCTTAAAAGAAATTTCTTGGAATGTCTTTCGTCATGATCTCTTGACAAAATGGAAGCAGGTTTCAAAAGAGCGAAAGGATTACGTCATTGCCGCTCTGCATGAAGACTTTCCACAACCAAGTGAAGATGCAAAGTTTAATGAAGCTCTCATGAAAAAAAGGATGGGAGTGTTAGTTGGGCATTGCCGCTCGGAGGCTCGCGATGCATATAAAGAGGGCAGGAATCAACCCAATTGGGTTGAAAATGACATGTGGGCGGCAATCAAGGCAGAGCAGGATGGTAACCCGCACTTATTTCAACAACAAGTGGAGGCGCGATGAGAGCAAAGCAGCAGTAGCACGTCCCATCTTGGGAGCGGAGGGATGGATGCCATGAAGCGTGATTTTATAAGTATTTCTTCACATATGGTGTGATTATGTAGGTTTTGAAGAGTGCTTAATTAATGTCATGTTTTTGTATGTGTTTCATTTGCAGCGAGGGGAGTTTGATGGATGTCCTACTCGATTAGAGAAGGAATACGCAAGCTCTCATGGCTTCAATCGTCTTTGAGTGAAGATAATGTCCAAGGATAGCTACATTGAGGTATGTTTTTTCACTTTTAATTAGCTATAAAGTAGTGTGAGTGTATGTATAAGCAAGTCTCGCATGTTCTTATTATGCTTGTTCGATTTTGTTTATGTGTAGGAAATGCTGCCATCCCCATTGCATGAGGACGAGCTCTCCGATTAGGGACTTGGCGATATGCCTTATTTATCATGTTTTGTAGCTTAGTGATTACTTTGTAGATACATCGATGTAATTGGCAGGCAACAATATCATGTTTTGTAATTGGCAGATGTTGCTTCTTGTACTTCCAACAATTTTGTATACTCGTGCTTTTGCAGACATATATGCAGAATATAATTGCGTTATGGTCTCTTGTTATTTTTATGATCTCTCTTGCGTTATGGTCTCTTGTTATTTTTATGCAGAATATAATTGCGTTATGCACTTGTCTCTTTTTATGGCAACATGGAGATTTTGTTATGCCGTGCATAACATTCATTATATACCCTTACAAGGGTGTATTTGGGCAGAGTGTGGCATATTGTAGTTGGGGGATTTCCCAACTACAATATGCCCCACTCTGCCCTTTTTTTTTTTTACACAAAGCCGGTATAACCCCCGAAAATTTTATCTGCAGGGGCCCAGTATATTCCCCGATAAAACCCCTGGTATTACCCCCGGTAATACCCCCGGCACAACCCACGGCACAACCCCCCAGCCGATAATACCCCCGAAACTACCGAGGGTTTTACCGGCGTTATGAGACCGGGGCTAGTACCGGGGGTTTTACCGGGGCCGCGGCATTTTTTGATAAAATTAATCTTAGTTATATTTACCCCGGTGTCCCTTGTAGTGAAGCATCGATGACCTCAAAAGGCTCTTCCCAAGAGGTAATCTCTCGGGGGGTTCACTCTATGAAAACTTACTATATCGCGTGCGTTCAAGGCCTATTTTAAAAATCCCTTATCTGTGAGTTTTTGAATGAATTTATGTATCCTTTTCTATTCAAATCTGTAATTTTTTTCCAAAATATAATAAATAAATCCCCTATTTAAATATTTTTGTAAGTTTTATATATTTAAAAAATATTTCTATTGAACTCACCTGATAGGCAATTTTTTTGTAAGTGACCCCCCCGAGGGTAATCTTCAAAACTGGTTCCTCGGATGTCAATTTCTAGGGTTGATTTTCCTCCAAATTCCGTAAAACCTTCTCCATATCTAACAAATTGTTGCTCATAGGTTGTTAAAAAAACTAGGTGTTGACCGGAGGATGCGGGACCGATCCCCTAGAGCAACCGACCGATCAAGAGAGCGGGACCACCACAGACGCCGCCAGCACTGAAGGAGTGGAGTAGTGGGGTGACAAGGACGTAACGGCCACCCGGGTTTATAAAAAAACACCTCTATTCCCCTGCTCAGGGTGACGGGTCCTTTGTTATGTAGTATTACTGAATAGGAACAAGGAATTTAACACCCTTGTCTCTCGCTCTCTCTATCCCTCTCTCTGTGTGTTCTTAAGTATGTAAGGATGGTGGGTTTTCCCATTCTAGGGAAGCTCACCCTGTGTTAAAGTAGTAAGTCTATCTTGGAATTACATGTGCTGCGGGTAAAAGTAGTGTGTGTGTACTTGCAAGGGTGTGTGTGCATGTACGTTCTGCAGGACAGGCTGAAGAGTGCTCAAGGAACCTGAGGGGGTACTTGCCACCCCGGGTTAGGCCTTGCCCGTGCCCCAGGCAACACACGGCGATTCTGCTGGGGAATTACATTGAGCTGACAGCATAAGCAAAAGAACCCCAACACCCTAGAGACTCGAAGCTCAAGGAAAGCAGCCGAGGCACAAAAAGAAAACCCACGCGGACTGGGGGATCGCAGGCCTGCAGAGGAGAGGCAGGAAGCGGTGTTCATGATCTTAGAAGAAGAAGTACTAGCAGTACACGTCAACGAAGTAGTCCCCGATAACCAACACCCAGCCGAAGAAGAAATACTGGCACAGGAGGAATTACTAGTCATAGAAATTCTGGTAGAAGAGCAACCAAACGACCAAGAGGACAACGAGCGATACCAGGAGCCAGCAATGGCAGCACTGGCAAAGAATTTCCCGGTATTTGCTGGAAAGAAATCCGAAGATGCATATATCCACGTTAACAGATTTGAGCACTACTGGAAGGTAGCACGGCCCCGGGATCCTAATCCTGCCGCTCCAGCATTGGAAGAATTAAAAAGAAATGCGTTTATGAACACTTTCACAAAGGGAGCTACAGAATGGATTTCAAGGTACAACGAGAATCACTTCAACATGTATGCACAAGTGGTTGCAGCCTTCTTACAAAGATTTCGAAAAGAAAAATCAAGCTCGCAATTGTGCAGTAATATTAGGGAATTACAACAAGGACGCATGGATGTGGAAGCTTACGCGTCAAAAATACTGAGCATGAGGCAAAGAGTAGAGGAAGAGCTAAGACCAACCATTAAACAAACAATAGAATGGTTCATCAAAGGGTTAAGGCCTGAGTGTCATGCCTCAGTCAATACAAAGAATGTTGAAACTGAGGAAGAGTTTGATGCAATAGTGGAAAAAGCCAAAATGGCAGAAAGAAGGGAATAGGAAGTTAAGAAAGCAAGAAAAGAAGTTAAGAAGAAGAAAAAGGAAGTGGCATCTGAGAAGGAAACCTCCGACTCCTCGGAATCCTCGTCGTTAGAAAGTGAGGAAGAAGATAAGAAAAAGGACAAGAAGAAGGGTAAAGCCCGCAAAATCACATGCCTTAGGAGAAATGCAAACCCTGTTGGAAGAATTCAAAAAAGCAAAAAATGATATAGTAAGGAGGAACATGTTCTGCTCCCAACGTAGAATGGAAGGACATGTGAGAGAAGAGTGCACAACGCCACCAACATGTGCTTAATGCGAAATGTACAATCACTCAACATCAAACTGCCGCTACAACATGAGGAACAGAGCTGCAGCAGTAAACCAAGTGGAAACACAAGAAGTGCGTGAACCACAAGCATATCAAAATAGGGGACGAGGTAGATATAGAGGCAGGGGCATGCCCCGGGACTAGTAAAGGGATACAGGTGGCACGAGCTATTACTACTGCCAAGTTCCCGAGCACATAAGCCGGGACTGCCCTCTCAAAATCAGGCATCAAACCGAGAAGAATGCCGAGTTGGAAAAAAGAAAGAACGGTCCAGCTGATGTACAAATGATTTCCCTGGATAAGGAGAGAAGGGAGGTAACACAGCTGCTAGCAGGGCTAACTGATGCATTGGCCATAGCAAGAGCACAAGCAAAAAGAACACCACAAAACATCCAGCAGAAAGAGGAAGATCTGAAAAACATGTGGGAAAAACAGCAGCAAGTAAGGAACCAAGCGCAAGAAATCATAGAAAAACAGCAAAGGAAGCAAGGAAAAGCAACACCAGTTGAACAGCTGATGGGGAACATAAAGAAAGTAACAAAGGATACAGGGCCTGAGATGCCCAGAGAGCCGGGTTCAACAAGGCTCGAGCAAGAATATACAAGGCATGAGGTGCCTGGAGAGAATCTAGGAGGCCCAAAGAGGCCACTAGAACATACAAGGTCGGAGGTGCCCTCGGGGGGGTCACTCGTATAAATATGTAAGTATCACGTGGGTTCAACAGAAGGACATTTTAAATATTTAAAACTTACAGAAATATATTTACAGAGGGGATTTATTTATTGTATTTTAAAAAAAATTTACAGATTTGAATAGGAAAGGATACATTATATTCACTAAAAAATTCACAGATAAGGGACTTTTTAAATAGGCCTTGAACGCACGTGATATAGAGGATTTACATATAGTGACCCCCCCGAGGAGGTGCCTAGAGAGAACCTAGTAGGCCCAAAGAGGCCACTAGAGCATACAGGGCCTAAGATGCCCGGAGAGCCAAGTCCAAAGAGACTTGATCATACAGGGCCTGAGATGCCCGGAGAGCCAAGTCCAAAGAGACTTGAGCATACAGGGCCTGAGATGCCCGGAGAGCCAAGTCCAAAGAGACTTGAGCATAGAGGGCCTGAGATGCCCGGAGAGCCAAGTCCAAAGAGACTTGAGCAAAACAATGGAAGGCCTGAGGTGCCAGGAGGAAAAAATGAAAACAGGTTGAAGGAAAAAGGGAAGAAAAACAAAACCCCCAGGGAATTATCAGTAGATCATGAGCATGGCAAGAAAACAAAGCTTAACAAGCTTGACCAAGCAGCTCGAAGCAAAAGAAAGAACCAAGAGAAAGAAGGAAATGGAATGCCCGAAAAATAAAAAATGAACGAAATAGGGCAGGACAAATCAAATGAAAGGTCAAAACAAAGAAAATCAGAAGCAACAGAGTGCTTGCATGATGCTAAAAAAACAGAGTGCTCGCATGATGCTAAAAAAACAGGGAAGAAAAGAAATAAGGGTATGAGAAAAATAACCATGGAGATGCTAATGGATCAAAATATACCATTAAAAAGCATCTTGGACCTGTGCCCAAGATTCAAAGAGAAAGTACTCAGAACATGGGCAGAAGAACTCAATCAAGAAGTCAAGGGACTACAAGGGGAAGTGGAGTGCAACATGGCACAACCGGAACAGCCCCCAAGAACCTGGGATGACAATGTGGCAAAAATCAAAATGACCATAGCCACACATAAGGTGCAATGGGTAATATTGGATGGTGGGTCAGGAGTGAATGTCATCATGGAAGACCTGGCCAACAAATTGGGATTAAAATGGGAACCTATCCCTTTTAACATAAGGATGGCCGATAATAGAACGGTGGTACCAAAGGGCTTGATAAGACATGCCAAGATAAAAGTAGGAGGAATGGACTACCTAGTGAACTTAGTGGTTATGGCAATGCAGAAACCCACCCAGGATTCATATCAAATGCTACTTGGAAGATCCTGGTTAAGAGATGCTAAAGTCAAGCATGACTAGAATAGAGACAGAATCTCATTAAGAAAAGGAAAAAAGAAAATCTACATAGAATTCAGGCTAAATAAAACAACTAGAGTAGCCAAGCTGACACCCCTACATGCTGAAACGTACAACATGGCGGAAGGACTAGAAGAAGATGAAGAGGAATATCTGTTGCAGCAGAATCCAAATTTGGTGCCACTCTTTGAAGTACACTTGGATAAAATTCTGCAACAAAAGATGGATGCCGGGAGCAAGAAAGGCAAAAGAAAACAAATAGAGCCCGAGGATATAGAACTGAGAGCCCAACAGTGCAATCAGGGGGATCTACTAAGCATGGGTCAAAGCTCAGAAGGACAGGGAGCAGGAAGAGATCACCCGGGTCAAGCAAGACAAGCTAGGGGAAGTGGATCTGGGAGAAAAAGGAGAAGGAAAACAAGTAAGGGTGAGTGTGGAGCTAGAGGAGCCTTTCATAGAACAACTGGTGCAACTCCTCAAAGAATACAGGGATGTGTTTGCCTGGTCATACACTGACATGGAAGGCATTGACCCCAAGTTCTATCAGCACAAAATAAATTTAAAACAGGGCACTGTACCATAAAGCAACAAAGGTATAGAATGAATCCCAACTATGCAAAACAGGTCAAAGCAGAGATCGATAGATTATTAAGAGTGGGATTCATATACTCGGTAGAAAAAGCCACATGGATCTCTACCATAGTGATGGTACCAAAGAAAAACATGAAGATAAGGGTATGTGTGGATTACAGAAGGCTAAATGCAGCCACAATACTAGACCCATTCCCGCTACCCTTCTTCACAGACTCATTATTGGATGAAGTGGCCGAAAAGGAAATGTACACATTCCTGGATGGATTTAGCGGCTATAACCAAGTCAAGATGGCCCTGGAAGATATGGAAAAGACTGCATTCACAACCGAATGGGGCGTATTCGTGGCCACAGTAATGATGTTTGGGCTCAAAAATGCACCAGCAACATTCGAAAGAATGGTACAAGAGATCTTTTATGATTACTTGACAAATTTCATGAAGGTATTTGTAGATGACTTTAGTGTGGTCGGAGAAAGGGCTAAACACTTGTTTCACTTACAATTGTGTCTACAAAGCTGTCGGGACGCAAGGCTAAAACTCAACCCAGCCAAGTGTGCATTTGCAAGGAAATCAGGGATACTACTAGGACACATAGTCTCGAAGGAAGGCTTATCAATTGACCCTGACAAGGTAAAGGCCATACAGGAAATGAAGCCACCAAGCAATGCAAAGGAACTAGAAAGATTCATTGGTAAGGTAAAATGGCACACAAGGTTTGTAAGATACTTAGCACATGTGGCATGTCCATTGTACCAACTAAGAAAGAAAGATGCATTATTCGCATGGACGGCAGACTGTCAATACTCATTTGAACTACTAAAAAAGATGTTGACAAAAGCACCAGTCATGGTCAGTCCAGATTGGTCAAAAATATTTCATGTGTACACAGATACATCTGACAGAGCATTGGGAGGTACATTACTGCAGGAAAAAACAATTGGATACTTGCAACCAATTTACTATGCCAGCAAGTCAATGACAAAGACAGAGAGAAATTACAACACCACGGAGAGGGAGGGATTGGGCATAATATATGCTGTGGCAAAGTTCAGACATTACCTCCAGGGAAGTAAATTTGTATTGCATGTAGACCATCAAGCCTTGATATACTTAGTGAACAAAGCTACCTTAGTGGGAAAGATGGCTTGGTGTATGCTAATCCTACAAGAATTCGATTTTGTCATCCAGCACACCCCGGGAAATGAGAATGCTGTGGCAGACTTCTTGTCTAGATTGGAAGAACCCGGGATAGATCAAGGCGTGGCAGATGACCTACCGGACGCTGCACTCTTCAGTCTCTCACATGACCAGGAAAATGATTTGTATGAATAGATGAGAAATTTTATTATGGATTATTCGTTTCCATCTCAATGGTCTAAAGACAAGAAGAAAAGACTGGCACTAAGGAGCCGAGACTTCACAATAATAGCAGGGCAATTATATAAAAAGGAATAGATCAAATATGTAGGAGATGTGTGCCAGAGCATGAAAAGGTGGGCATTTTAACAGAAGCCCATCAAGGCATAACTGGAGGACACCAAGCAGCAGAAGTCACCAAAAGAAAGATACTGCAAGCCGGGCTGTGGTGGCCCACCCTGTCAAAGGATACCCACTTCTTCACTAAGAACTCTGATTTATGCCAACGCTTGGGCCAGCCCACAGACAGGGACAGGATGCCCATTCATCCGGTACTACCCTTACAACCCTTTGCCAAATGGGGGTTGGATTTCATAGGACCCATCAAGCCAAAGGCACAACCAATTGGCTGTGAATACATACTAGTGGCAACAGACCACTTCACTAAATGGCCTGAAGCTAAGGCACTAAAGAAAAACACTATTGCTGAAGTAGCCAAGTTCTTGTACGAGAACATCATGACCAGGTTTGGGTGCCCAGTGGAACTAGTAAGTGATCAAGGGACACACTTCCTAAACAAGGTAATGGAAGAATTAACTGCAAAGCACATGTAATTCACAAAAAATCATCAGTTTATCACCCGCAATGCAATGGACAAGCGGAATCCACCAACAAAATACTGGTAAAAACTCTCAAGAAAATAGTGGAAGGAAATAAAAAGGACTGGGACAGGAAGCTGAGCAGTGCATTATGGGCATACATGACATCATACAAAGTGACTATAGGAATGACCCCTTTTAGAATGGTATACGGGCTAGAAGCAGTAGTGCCCATGGAATTCATGATACCCAGCCTAAGGATGGCAATACAGCAAAACTGCCAATGAAAAGGTCCCGATAAGAGCGAATCCATGAACTGCTAAACTTGGAAGAAGACAGACAGCAAAGCATCCTGGTGACCGAGGCTGGGAAAAAAAGAAGGAAGGCCCGGGCAGACAGACATGGTAAACAAAAGGTGTTTAACAAAAGGGATCATGTCTTGATGTTCAATTCCAAGCTTGGCAAACACCCGGGAAAGCTAAAGCTCAGGTGGATTGGACCATACATAATCAAGGAAGAAATAGCACGAGGAGCATTCATGCTGGAAAACCTAGATGGGACACTACACCCGGGAATTGTTAATGGATGCAGGCTAAAACCTTACTATGGAATGGAGCAACCAATGGAAGAAACTGCGCCTTCTCAGATATTGAGTATTCGGTGCGAGCCAGTGACCTTGGGCAGCAGAGCTGCAAAAAACAAAAGACAGAAAGAATGGTGGGAAACAGGCCCAACAAATTAATAATGAAAAAGAGAAAGAGAAAATGAAAAAAGGTAAAAAGAAGCAGAAAGACAAGTTTCAAAATGATGACATGCAAAAAGATGTCGAATCGAGAGTAATCAACGACCATCATGACAAGACGATCAACCTCGAAACAAGTAATGACTCACCAACCGAAGAAATTAAAACATCGAACAACAATATTAACAAGCAAACGACTGAAGCAACAGAAAGCGCAAGTGACAAAATGTCTTTAAGCTCTCAAAGCAAGCGAGCACCAAACAGAAGCTCGAATCAAGCACAACAGAACAATCAGACAGACAGTATGGCCAAAGGAAAAGGAACATCCAAGGCCATACACTCGATGCCCCTATGCGTTATACCATCACTCAGCAGTCCAAAGAACGATGAGTGGGCGACAAAACCAGGGTTCAAGAAGCTGTTCAACCAAAACTGGGCAGCACTAGCACAACCCCAGGATGCTGAAAGTCTCATAAAAATATTTGTTGAAACAGATTCGGTGGTTGTACCCGGAAGATTACCCATACTCATAGACACTCAACTAATACATGAGGTGCTTGGTCTGAACAATGAAGGACTCACGAATTCTGACAAAGCTCACCCAGTGCAGAAAGAAATACCCAGCACTGGTCAGATGCATCAGACCAAGGATGTGAGCAATCCAGAAAGGAGGTCACAGTTTCAATTCTACTTACATAATATAATGCACATGGCAAAGAATGAGGACATGTCTGCAAAGAACTACATCATATTGAAAGCTGTTGAGGAGGGAGTTGAGATGAATTGGGCAGCAATTTACTTGGATAACCTTAAAAAGAGAGCAGCAACAGTCCTGGAAAAGGGAGGGCCTACAGTGGTGCACGCACATTTACAAGCACTTGCTCAGGCAGCAACAAGGGACCCTGAAGCAAAAAAGGTCATTAGGACCTCAATGGAAGGCTTCTTGGGCCCTTTTATTTTGCAGTTTAAGGAGTCAAACCTTTTCTCTTAAGAAGAAACGTTTTCTAATTAGAAGCTTCAAAACGGCTACTTTATTCGAATTTGAATTTTGGGGGGAAAATGGAATTTAAAATCTAGCGGACAAAACCATATCATGTAACATATCTATGGAAAGCTCTTGATGCGTAGATCACGGATCTATAATCTCCGTTCAAATCGGAGCTTGTATGTAGAAGTTATGGAGGTCCGAAAATTGTAAAATTACCTCCCCCCCTTTTTGGGGGAAAAAGTGCACCCTTTGACCACTCTTACACCTCTCTTACAAACCCAACATTTTAGTCCACATGGCAACCCCCCATTTGGCTATTCCTTAATCACCTTGATTAGACTTGGGCAAATTAAAGGGCCCAAGAAGACCCCATTCACTTCCTAATGTGAACACTCCCAAAAAAGACAGGCAAAAGGAAACAGAACTGAGGCCGATTCCCCCAAAACCAACACCCTCGGTGGCACAATCTGGCGCTGGCACCAGCAAAAAGACTCCCCCGGTCTCGTTCAAAGATATGGACGATGCGAGTAAAGCTAATGCATTTGACAAAGTGGAAGATCTACAGGGAAAGAAAAGAAAAAGGGGTAACAGGAGTGAACCCGGGAAGGCAGATCAGCAAGAAAAAGAACAACAAGCTGAGGAAGAAAAAGAACAGGAGAAAAGGCAGAAACAACAGCAGGAAGAAGCAGAAAGGCAAGAAAAAGAGAAGCAAGAAAAACAACAACAAGAGGAAAGGGAAAGGAAAGAAAGGGCTGACAAGGAAGAACAAGACAAAAGGGCAGAAGAGGAGCGCAAAGAAACCCAGGACAAGGGGAAAAGTAAGGTGGAAAACAGTAAAAATCTTAAGCCCACAGAAGAGGTGACCATAAACCTCAGGGATGAAATGGATGGAGAAGATTTCCCAAATGCCCCAGTAACAGATTTAGATCGGGCTCTAGAGCTAGCCTTGATTCAACTGGACAAAATCCAGGTGCTCCACAGGAGGAACATTGATGAACACAACTACATAGCCAAGTTGAACAAAAATGCCTGGAACAGGGTTGAAGGAGCACAAAGCAGAATAAAAGCATGTAAATCCATGCTCATGGGACCATCCAGCCTGAAACTAAAAGAAATGATGAAGGAGGAGGCCGATGTGCTGCAAAAGAAACACGATGGGGAGATAGAATGGCTAAAGGGAGTGATCATAGTGAAGGATGGTGACAGAAAGGCTGCAAATAAGAAAGCTGAGGAAACACAAAAATAATTAAATGAGCAAAAGGAAGCGGTGGCCACAGCCAAGGAGCAGGAAAGACTCGCCCGGGATGCTCACAAGAAAACGCAAGCGGCATATGAAGAAGCCCGGCAAATTGCTAAAGCATTACCAAGAATGCAAGCGCAATAGGACACACTCAAAAAGGAAAAGGCCCAAGTAGTAGCTGAAAAACAAAAATTAATGGAAGAAAAGGAAGAAGCGAAAGAAGCAGCCAAAATCAAGGATGATGTGATAAAGGCTCTACAGCAGGTGTCAGAAGATTGGGAGCAGACTATGAAAGAAGCAAAAAATGACATGATAAGGAGCAAAGCCATCGAGGAGCTCCTCACGCAGGAAAATAAGCTGCTCAAGCAAATAGAAGGGGAGGACGAGGATGTGATCCTACTAGCCCTGGGAGCCAAAGACACCCTGATGAATGCCAAACATGGGATAAGGCCCTCACTCAGATGAGCTCTATGAAAGAAGAAGTGGTAAACAAAGCAGGACAAAGGAAGGAAGCCAAGAATAAGTCAGGAGATGAGGAAATAAAAAGATATAAGGAAGAAGCAGCTAAATGGAAAAAAGCTTTTGAAGAAGCTTCTTCATTAGCCCCACTCATGGCAACCACAGGAGATACCTCCAAGGAGAAACACTGGGAAAGAGAAGCAAAGAAATACCAGGAACAAGCCCGGGTGGCAGAGCAGAAGTATCAAGAAGCTCGACCAACTGACGAGTATGTTAATCTCGTCAAGGACACAACATTAGAGAATAGGAAACTGATAGCTGAGAACAAAAAGATAATTGAAGAAAACAATGAACTCAGGGACTTCAAGGGAAAGATGGGCAAGTTCATTCAGGAACAGAAAAAATACGTGGAAGAATTACAGCAGGCCATACGCACTAAGCAACAAAGATTGAATGCCAAGCAGAAGGCTGCGGACTATCCCACCAATGAGGATTTTACACTAGAAGCTGAAATAGGCTATGAAGTGGATCTGTTAACTCAAGCAGAGCTTTTACAAGACGGAGGGCCTGAGGCTTTTAAGACTACCCTGAAGATATCATTTGAAAACCACAAATTAAAACAGCAAGTCAATGAATTGGAACATCAGATGCACAGAGCTCAGGTCGACGCCAATTTAATCCGGGCATTCGATGAGGAACGCCTTGCAACAGGAGCTCACAAGCTTACCCGGGGAGAACTGGTGCTGCAAAACAAAAAACTTAATGATGAAATACAAACTCTGTTAAGGATTCCGCAGCATAATGAAGACTTTGAGCTGTACAAGACAGCTGCACATGTGCTGGTAAGTGATTATGTCAGGCATGATTGGCCACTACCATAGTCATTTGAGGAAAAGCACTTCATACTACAAAAAATATGGGAAGAGCCCCTGCCAGAGGATCACCGATATGGAAGGAAGATTTATGCAAAAGGACCTCAAGGGCAGGTTAGACCTCCTATAGTACCTGCCTTTACCTCTGCGCGTTTTCAAGAGGAAACTCTCAGGCAATTTCAGCAACAGTACATTGAGAGGCACCCATGGGCAACCCCAGTCAAAGCATCAGATCAAAAAGGGGTGGAAGGATTGGGATTTGAAAAGAAGAATTATAGGAACAAGTCACCAACATTCATAGCTGAAGGTTCAGGTTCCCAACCGGCCGTGCCAGGTGTTGACCGAAGGACGCGAGACCGCTCCCTTAGAGCAACCGACCGATCAAGAGAGCGGGACCACCACAGACGCCGCCAGCACTCAAGGAGTGGAGTAGTGGGGTGACAAGGAGGTAATGGCCACCCGGGTCTATAAAAAAACACCTCTATTTCCATGCCCAGGGTGACGGGTCCTTTGTAATGCAGTATTACTGAATAGGAACAGGGAATTCAACACCCTTGTCTCTCTCTCTCTCTATCCCTCTCTCTGTGTGTTCTTAAGTATGTAAGGATGGTGAGGTATCCCCATTCTAGGGAAGCTCAGCGTGTGTTAAAGTAGTAAGTCTATCTTGGAATTACATGTGCTGCGGGTAAAATTAGTGTGTGTGTACTTGCAAGGGTGTGTGTGCATGTACGTTCTACAGGACACGCTGAAGAGTGCTCAAGGAACCTGAGGGGGTACTTGCCACCCCGGGTAAGGCCTTGCCCGTGCCCTAGGCAACACTAGGATATCTATCATCTTAAAAGATTAAAAAACACTTCCCAATAAGTATAGAAAAATCATAGGAAATTGTTTTATAGAATGTCCCTCGAGCACCAATTATGCCAGAGGGAATCACCACGAACTCATAGCGGCCTTGTTCGGTTCTAAAAGCTGTTTTTGGAATGTTGGCCTAAAAAATCCAAACTTGGTGGTAGCCACTCTTCAAGTTGAAGCATCTAGAACTTGTTCTTGATTGTAAGCTTGTTTCATGATCTATATAGTCGATGCACAATTGGTGCGACCTTTCCTTATTTATGACAGAGAGGATGGGTGATGCGAATGGAGATGACCTCAGACGGATGAATCTAGCCCGATCCATCTCCAATTTCCCTTCCAATGCTTTTGATAAGCAATAGGAAACTCGCTGGGGGGTTTTGGGTCAGGAATGAGCATGATCCAATGGTCTTTTGGTTGATAGGGTGGAACTTTCAGAGGAAGGTCATCTCTTAATAGGATGTGATGATACCTTTTCAATCCCGGGTTCGTGTTCTAGTTGTGATATTGTGGCGTTGGATCCATAAATGAAGCCAACCTACTTGGGATTATAAGTTGCAAAATGCTTTGAAGAAACTCAAACATACAATAATGCAATTTTGGCTCCCTTCTTGATGACTCACTTTGCCTTGAGATGTGAGATGAATGGGATACCTAGAAGACTCTAAACATCAGTGAGGGTGACTAGGGTAGGCACACCTTTTGTGATGAAGAACGTGCTCATCTTGCTATCTACTCATTAGCAAAATAAGGGTTCCCAAGGATCATGTCACACCCTATGAGGGGAGCGGCAAGAAAATGTTGCTCAAATGCTACTTGTTGAACAAAAAATTGTTCCTTTTTTTGCCACCTTTTCGGTGATCTGCATGCGGATACCTGGTGTGAACCCATCAACATCGAGCACAAAGGGCAGCATGATACACTCTAACTTGGCATCTAGATGTGGAGACAAGATCCGCTACCAGTGTTGAGGATAATGGTAAATATGTGGCCCTTTGTACCACCACGCTTGTGGCTGGGACTACTGAGGTTTTTGAAGCTAGGGTGGTTGGTTTGATTGAGGCTTATTGCCTTTCCTTCCACATCATATAGTCCTCCTTCCCATGCTGTTGATATGACATCACAAACATCTATGTTCAATCATATAGGCCTTTTGCTCCTCTACGTATAGTACTCCACCTATTATCCTTGCCCTTTGTTTTTGTTGGGAGTCATCTAGGCTTTCAACTATTGCTTAGTTTCTCATTCTTGTTGTTGTTATTACTGTTGTGGCCCTTCCCATTATGCTACTGCAAAGAATTCCCACCTATTGCTTGCTTTGGCTTACCGTCATTTAGCTCTATCTCCTTGTTTTGTGACAGTGCCAATGCGTCCTCATATGTCTTTGGGTTGAGATTTCTGATCGCATATATGATTTGAGGAATCCAACCCTCAAGTGAAGGCCCAGAGTTTTTACTTATCCGTAGCTTCTATTTGCTAAGCTAAGGTCAAAAGTTTGTTGAAGTAACTCAAATTTGCCATTCCTTTCTACTTGAGTTCAACAAAGTCATCCTCCAATGTAGTGAGTTATTGTGGAGGGAGAAAATAGTGCTTGAAATTTGAGATGATTGTGTCCCAATTGTAATGTTCTCCAGTCATATTTTGGCATATGAGGGTTCTTTACAGTCCAATGCTGCCACCATGGCACAGCCTTGCTTGTGAGATGAGGGGCTGCTAGGTGAACCTTGTCCTACGGGTCCCTAATCTTAGCTAACATAAAGTGAGCCATAAATTGTTTGATGAACTTATTGACTACACCAATTTATCACTTACCATCATACTTGATGAAGCTAGGCAAGCTGCAAACCAAGGGTTGAACTGTGATAGTACTACTTGGTTCTTCTCCACCGTCATAGGGAAAGAACTCTTGTCCCCCTTTGCAACCGGATTGCCCTCATCCTCGACCTCCTCCTCAATCCCCTCTACGATAGGATACTAAAACTTCAGGTTTGGGGGTGGGGTCTATGGTTCTCCATTTCCCAAACTTGGTGCTAGAATGCATTCTTGCAGGGCTATCACCTACTGTTGTGTCATGACCTATGTGATAGACAAGAAATTCAATTTTTGGGAATTCAAGGCATGTGCAAAAATGTAAATGGATGGTATCCATCTTGTCTAATACCTGCGATTGGATGGTATGGATTTGCTCTTGTACTTGTCACTCCATGGTACCTCAGTTGTAGGAAATGGTAGGTCGAGCCCAGGAAATGGTGTTTATGTGTTTCTTGTAGATTCCATCATTTCTCAAGCTTGGGAACAGCAAGGAAACTTCATTTTTTTGTCCCAAACAAAAGGTTGAATTTGAAGGCCATGTGGTAGATATTAAATGTTAATAGTGTCTTTATGAAACATATTACATGCAAATCTCCCTTTCTATTGACACACAGAGAGCCACAAATCCATCACACACACACACACACACACACACACACACACACACACTATGATGAGAAGGACAAATTTTCCTATAAAAGCAACCACTGAAAGGAATTTACAGTTAAGAGTGCATCTCTTCTCCTTGGTGTGGCCATGTTGGAAAGGTTTGGATAGGCAAGTAGATTGTGAATGAAATGAAAAGTGAATATGAAAAGCTTAGATTTGTCAAAATATCTAAGTGTTAACAAAATTTTAAAACTACAAGAGTTTCAAGAAGAAGACATGGTATTTTTGAAAGTAGACGCAAGAAAAGCTCTATTTGACTCGGAAAATTCAAGAAATGGGGACCTTGTTATGGAGGACCATCCATTGGATTGGAGATCAAGCTTATTGCATAAAGTTTTGATGTCTTAGTCTCCTCAAGAAATACTTGATAGACACTCTAGTCTTGCAGAAATCAAATTTAAAATAAAACTTTTAAGACATTGTGTCCTCTCTCTGTCTCTCTCTTTGTCAAATGTAATAAAGCAACGAAATATACAAACATAATTAGTTTATTTGTGCACATACTTGCTCAAGTAAAACTTGCCTTACAAATTAAACTTGTTCTGTAACTAACTTCGCTTTTCTTGTTTGAGTGACACTTGTTTAAAACCTATCTTCAATGACAACAACAACGATGCCTCCAAACCAGGTACATACTCTCTCTCTCTTTGTCAAATGTAATAAACCAATGAATTGTACAAACACAATTAGTTTAATCGTGCACATACTTGCTCAAGTAAAACTTGCCTTAACATCCAAGATGCATAATAGCATCTTGGATATAAATTAAAAAAAATTATTTTAACATCCAAGATGCATAATAGCATCTTGGATGGAGAAGCTAGAGAAAGATAGCAGGCTAGAGAGAGAGAAGCTAGAGAGAGAGAGAGAGAGAGAGAGAGAGAGAGAGAGAGAGAGAGCAAGCTATGCGCGAGAAGGGAAGGGCCAACTGGGTTTGGAATGTTTTGAACAAATGCATTGTAACGGCATCGTTCCAACTGAAGTGACCTATGCCTGCATCCTCAAAGCGTGTGCTGCTGGAGCCATTGACAAGGTATGGAGGCAGGGGCTATTGGAGTATCATATTGTGGTGTGTGGTGCTCTCGTGGTCATGTATGCCAAGTGTGGCGCTCTTCATCAAGCGCAAAGTGCTCTAGAGAAGCTCCCTTCTAGGAAAGTTCTGTCCTGGATTGCTATGATTGCAGGATATGCAAGGCCAACACGCTCTGCATGTTTGAAGCTGTTGACAAGGGGAAACAAATCCATGTCGAAATTTCAAGGCACGGGTTGCTGCAGAAGCAGATCGAGCTGGGCAATGCTCTAGTGGACTTGATGTTGGGCGCAAGGGGAAACAAATCCATGAGACATTGCAAGGCAGAGGCGAAGGCGCACAGAGAGAGAGAGAGAGAGAGAGAGAGAGATTAAAAAAAAGGAAAGGGGGGGGGGGCGGAGTGCCAAGCACTCGCCCCCCCCTTCCTTTTTTTAAAAAAAAATGTAGTTTACTTTTAAGCTCCTCCCCATCTAACTAGTTAATGCAATTTCATTTAAGATTGGGGAAGCATAATTAATGAAATCAATTTCATTTAAGATTGGGGAGGCATAATTGCTGAAGTAAAACTTGCCTTACAAATTAAACTCTTTGTGTAACTAATTTCGCTTTTGTTTTTTGAGAGGCACTTGTTTAAAACCTATCTTCAATGACAACAACAACGATGCCACATACTCATCACAACTCTGTTTAAGACAAATTGAATGGTTCTCAACTCTTTACTCCCATTCCACTACCTAGCATTATACAACAACTAGCAACACCTAAATAACTTCCATGTAATTTTTGTCCATTCTTTAATACGCGAAGCTACTAAAAATTACAAATCACAGTGTTTGTTAATTTGTCGCTTTGTGTGGTGCGTATAATTTTCTTAGCAGAGTTTAGGCGTGCATACCTAGTTGTCAAATGTAATAAGCTCAATGAATTGCACAATCTCTCTCTCTCTCTCTCTCTCTCACTCACACACACACACACACACACACAAAAGAAGTTGCAAGCGCTCTCTCTCTCTCTCACACACACACACAAAAGAAGTTCTGCTACTTATTGAAACTGTGGCACAACCACAATCCTCCGCAGGAGAATATTGATGTGGTTCTAGTAGACCCTGCGTAGGAGGAGGGGCAGGTTCCCTGAAGATTCAGAGCCAGAAGGCACAATCCAGGAGAATGCAAAACCGGAGTTTGAGCCGATGCCGGTGAGGCCAACGAGGGCGGGAGTGAGGAAGAAGTAGCTTTCGCAGCGGGCGCCCGTGGTCTCTGGGCAAGGCAAGGGGACATTACAAGCTCTAGCCAAGTGAAACTCGGTGGCATCGTCATCGTCCACAAAGGAAAGGACAACGGAGCGGTGCCAAGCACTAAATTGCCACCCAAGCTTCTTCTCGGTTTCGGTGTTGGTGACAGTGAAAGCAGTCTCCAAGGTGATGTTCTCGGAGGCGGATGACGAGAGCGCTGTCAACTTGAACTTGTACCCTTCATCGCTCTGGTTGCCCGTGAAAGAAACGGAGGAGCCGAAACCTGCCGTCAATCCCCCTTTGGCTATCAATGCATTGCTGAAAGGAGCCACAAGGTGGTACTCCACATCGAACTGTGCTGGCACGTCGCACACACTCTGAAAGGGGTAGGCATATGCAGCCTCTGGGCAGCCTTCCTCGCGAACCACGCTGCCCACCTTGCCGTGAACCGGCACCGCTGTCCGGTCTGCCGGTACTACAGCGCCTATTAGCGCCACCATGGCACCCATGCAGAACATGAACATGAATATGCTGCAGAGCACCAACCAAAATTAGTGTGCTGCTCTGGTCAGCATATATACATTAATTAAGCTGCAGTAAATCATATTAATCAGAGAGAGAGAGAGAGAGAGAGCGAGAGAGAGAGAGAAAGAGATACCCAAAATTAGTGAGTTGTTCTTAGCATATATACATTGATTAAGCTGCAGTAAATCATATTAGAGAGAGAGAGAGTTCACGAAAGACCCTTCTGTAAAAGGGGACTGAGTTGTACATATTGTTCCTCAAGTAGCATGGAATCATATGAATGTGTTTCGTTCAAGGGGGCTTGTCCTGTACTACACGGGAAAATTGCCGCTCATTAAGGATGTTGCTATGGCCATCGATGCTGGTTTTCAATACTTTGCCATCGACAAGATTTTTTATGCAGGGCAAGGGCTCTTTGAAGTTCTACTTCATAATCCTGAAGATAGAGATCAATTTCTCAGCACTCCTACTATTCTATTGCATCAACAGGTTGTGCATGTATTTCCTTGGAAGCCAGTGAGACTCATAAAGGAAGATCTTCTCACTAACTCTCCGGTATGGGTGGAGCTGTTTGATTTGCCTACCTTCTTGTGGGGTGGCATCAATGATATAGCAGGCTCACTTGGGAAAGTGCTTTTCTCACCCTCAATTAACTCTCCTAACAGGAACAAGGTTTGTATCATGTGGAAGACAGATGAAAAATTCCCTTCCACATTAGAGATTGACATCAGAGTGGACAGGATTGTTATTTATTTGAAATGGGGATCTCTTACAGGAGCATGTTCTCATTGTGGTAATATTGGGCATTTCTCCAAAAACCGTTCTACTCTCTCAGCAGTTGACATAAAGCTCATTCCCAGTTATCCTGGAAGTAAAACCATGGTTCCTTCTGAGCACATCTTTGGGAAAACCCAGCTCCCTGCGTCACAGCCTTCATCCCCTCCTTCTGTTCCTAGACAACAGGGGTGGCCTCCTATGCATGCTTCTCCTCATAAGGGACATATGAATCCGGTCAATCAGGCATCTGCATCAGTGCCTCCTTCTACTTCCAAATCACCTGACAAAGGGAAGAGGGCTATGGATTCTGATGGGTTTACCAATGTGTCGTACAGGAGAGCTCTTACTAAACCCCGAACCAGGTACTCCTTTTCCTCTGGCTATTCTAATTATAATAATTATGCTGCTCTTGCTCAGGATCTTGCGTTAGAGGAAACTATGCATACAAATAATAGCTCAGTTAATCTTGAGATTGTCATGAATGATTCAGAGCAGTCTAGGGAGCCAGGGGAGATGGTTCCAAATACCCAACTTGCATGAAGATTGCTTCCTTCAATGTGAAAGGCCTTCATAGTCCTGATAAATTGAAGGCTTTATGGAAATGGATTTTAGAGCAGGATTTTGATGTGATTTGTATACAGGAACATAAGCTGCATGATAAGGCACACTCGGTGGGTCATTGTCATCAGTACTCTCTGTTTTATGGTGGTTCTCCTGATGGCTACTCCGGTACATTGACAATAGTAAAGGATAATCTTAATCCTACACTTCTCCTTAATCATGCTTCAGGCAGAGGGCTCTTTGTCTCATGTAGATATGATGGTATTTCTATCTCGGTTGGTAACTTTTATGGGGCCAATAATTCCAATGCTCGATGTCAGTTATAGGATTGGCTCTGTACTGTTAATATGGTAGATGGTTTTCTCTGTGGGGATTTTAACATGCTGGAATTTTCTCATGATTCTGCAACTGGTGCAGGTGTTTTGTTAGCGGCAAAGAGAGATGTGTGGTAATCTGCAAGTGCTCATCTATGTTTACATGATATGTGGGTTCAGTGCCATGGTATGGATTGCTGCGGATACACTTTCCATTCTGCGTCTCACTCTAGAGCATGGTCAAGGCTGGACTGTATCTATGCTATGGGCCTTGACTGGCTGCCACCAGTATGTGATGTGCAGGTATGTAGCGCAATGCACCTTTCAGATCACTGCCCGCTACTCCTTCACATGGCTGTGTTTGGTTGGCAGCATGCTATGGGCGCTATGCATCAAAAACGGCTGCTTATGGTTAATAACACTCATCTTGGGCGGGGCCTTTTTCATAATACTGTTATCAACTTACTGCAGTATATTCAATTGCAGCCCTTCAATAATTTGCAAAAGTGGCAGGCCTTTACTACTGAAATGCAGCATGTCATTCGTAAATGTGGCAAGTTTTATGCTCAGCAAAATCGCAATCATATTGCTCATGCTCAAACTGCTTTGGTTCGCCTTCGGGAAGCGGGTAATGTAAGGCTTCTAAATAAGCAGGAAGAGGCAGAGCTTAGAAGATAGGTTAAAATTTTGCAAGAACATGACACTGCAGAGGCATCCAAAGCGAGGTCTATGAAAACTTACTATATGGCGTGCGTTCAAGGCCTATTTTAAAAATCCCTTATCTGTGAATTTTTGAATGAATTTATGTATCCTTTTCTATTCAAATCTGTATTTTTTTTCCAAAATATAAAAAATAAATCCCCTATTTAAATATATTTTTGTAAGTTTTATATATTTAAAATATATTTCTATTGAACTCACCTGATAGGCAATTTTTTTATAAGTGACCCCCCCCCGTGGGTAATCTTCAAAACTGGTTCCTCGGATGCCAATTTCTAGGGTTGATTTTCCTCCAAAATTCGTAAAACCTTCTCCACATCCAACAAATTGTTGCTCATATGTTGTTAAAAAAACTAGGATATCATCTTAAAATATTAAAACACGCTTCCCAATAAGTATAGAAAAATCATAGGAAATTGTTTTATAGAATGTCCCTCGAGCACCAGTTATGCCAGAGGGAATCACCACGAACTCATAGCGGCCTTGTTTGGTTCTAAAAGCTGTTTTTGGAATGTTGGCCTAAAAAATCCAAACTTGGTGGTAGCCACTCTTCAAGTTGAAGCATCTGGAACTTGTTCTTGATTGTCAGCTTGTTTCATGATCTATATAGTTGATGCACAATTGGTGCGACCTTTCCTTATTTATGACAGAGAGGATGGGTGATGCGAATGGAGATGACCTCAGACGGATGAATCCGGCCCGATCCATCTCCAATTGCCCTTCCAATGCTTTTGATAAGCAATAGGAAACTTGCTCGGTGGTTTTGGGTCAGGAATGACCATGATCCAATGGTCTTTTGGTTGATAGGGCGGAACTTTCAGAGGAAGGTCATCTCTCAACAGGATATGATGATGCCTTTTCAATCCCGGGTTCGTGTTCTAGTTGTGATATTGTGGTGTTGGATCCATAAATGAAGCCAACCTGCTTGGGATTATAAGTTGAAAAATGCAAGAAACTCGAACATACAATAATGCAATTTCGGCTCCCTTCTTGATCACTCACTTTGCCTGGAGATGTGAGATGAATGGGATACCTAGAAGACTCTAAACATCACTGAGGGTGACTAGGGTAGGCACACCTTCTGTGATGAAGAACGTGCTCATCTTGCTATCTAATCATTATCAAACTAAGGGTTCCCAAGGATCATGTCACACCCTATGAGGGGAGCGGCAAGAAAATGTTGCTCAAATGCTACTTGTTGAACAAACAATTGTTCCTTTTTTTGCCACCTTTTTGGTGATCTGCATGCGGATACCTGGTGTGAACCCATCAACATCGAGCACAAAGGGCAGCATGATACACTCTAACTTGGCATCTAGATGTGGAGACAAGATCCGTTGTGCTACCAGTGTCGAGGATAATGGTAAATATGTGGCCCTTTGTACCACCACGCTTGTGGCTGGGACTACTGAGGTTTTTGAAGCTAGGGTGGTTGGTTTGATTGAGGCTTATTGCCTTTCCTTCCACATCATACAGTCCTCCTTCCCATGCTATTTGACATGACATCTTAAGCATCTCTGTTCGACCATATAGGCCTTTTGCTTCTCTACGTATAGTAATCCACCTATTATCCTTGCCCTTTGTTTTCGTTGGGAGTCATCTAGGCTTGCAACTATTGCTTAGTTTCTCATTCTTGTTGTTGTTATTACTGTTGTGGCCCTTCCCATTATGCTACTGCAAAGAATTCCCACCTATTGCTTGCTTTGGCTTACCATCATTTAGCTTTATCTCCTTGTTTTGTGTCAGTGCCAATGCGTCCTCATATGTCTTTGGGTTGAGATTTTTGATCGCATATATGATTGAGGAATCCAACCCTCAAGTGAAGGCCCAGAGCTTCTACTTATCCGTAGCTTCTATTTGCTAAGCTAAGGTCAAAAGTTTGTTGAAGTAACTCAAATTTGCCATTCCTTTCTACTTGAGTTCAACAAAGTCATCCTCCAATGTAGTGAGGTATTGTGGATAGAGAAAATAGTGCTTGAAATTTGAGATGATTGTGTCCCAATTGTAATGTTCTCCAGTCATATTTTGGCATACGAGGGTTCTATACAGTCCAATGCTGCCACCATGGCACCGCCTTGCTTGTGAGATGAGGGGCTGCTAGGTGAACCTTGTCTTATGGGTCCCGAATCTTAGCTAACATGAAGTGAGCCATAAATTGCTTGATGAACTTATTGACTACACCATGTTATCACTTACCATCATACTTGATGAAGCTAGGCAAGCTGCAAACCAAGGGTTGAACTGTGATAGTACTACCTGGTTCTTTTCCATCGTCATAGGGAACGAACTCTTGTCCCCCTTTGCAACCGGATTGCCCTCATCCTTGACCTCCTCCTCAATCCCCTCTATGATAGAAGACTAAAACTTCATGTTTGGGGGTGGGTTCTATGGTTCTCCATTTCCCAAACTTGGTGCTAGAATGCATTCTTGCAAGGCTATCACCTACTGTTGTGTCGTGACCTATGTGATAGACAAGAAATTCAATTTTTGGGAATTCAAGGCATCCGCAAAAATGTAAATGGATGGTATCCATCTAGTCTTATACTTGCGATTGGATGGTACAGATTTGCTCTTGTACTTGTGAGTCCATGGTACCTCAGTTGTAGGAAATGGTAGGTCGGGCCCAGGAAATGGTGTTTATGTGTTTCTTGTAGATTCCATCATTTTCCAAGCTTGGAAACAGCAAGGTGTTAAGATTCTAGAAATGGGATTGATCATGGTGAAGGACATAGATTAAGCAATATAATTAAGGTGGATTAAACCACACTAAAAACTCCATGACTAGAGAGAGAGAGGGAGATTGAACACTCAACACTATTCCCTTGTATTGCATATCACAATGAACCATACAATGATATAGGCTCTCTAGCCTTATCCCACTTTACACATCATCATCCATGTGGCAACTCCTTTTCCACTTCTTTTGGTCAACTCTCACACACCATGCAATATTACATGTGGCATTCATATCTCACCACAATATCTTGCTCCTCTAGGGTGCTTTCCCACATACACACAACACCGCGATTACATCTCTCAACACCCCCTCTTAATCGAGGTGTTCCATAACTCACCCATCACCCATCACCCATATCAATGTAGCATTGCACAACCGCAATCGCTACCTCTCAACACTCCCCCTCGATGATACATTGGAGTGTCCATCATCCAAACATGTGTGTGTGTGTCTACCATCTTAGACACCTTTTCCATTTTGAGCCGACTCATCGCTCACAGCGGAACCACTGAGTCCGATTTGAACATGGAAGTTCGGGTGGGATGATCCAACCCATGCGCATGCACCTCACACGTGCATCGCTCATGCACACATCACAACAACTACCATTTTGAGCTTCTAGGTGAGCTCGGGCAGGTTACCCTCATACCATGGATGATTACAAAAAAAAATTCTGTTTTGAGCACGCATGCTCGTGGGGACGATTTGTCCATCATCATTTTTGGGTGAAAAATACAAAATTACAAAGCCTTTTTGGCCAAAGCCGGGCAGCGGACCCTTATGCGGATGAGTGATCTCCAATTAAGGTGTGTGTGAATAAAAAGTTATGGGTTTATGAACCTTAGAAAAAAACACTCCAGGATTGAAGGAAGTAGAATATACCCTTATGCCAATAAGGGTTATATTTTTTTTTTAAAAAAAATTCTGAACGTCTGTGCGCCGACTTCGCTGCGTGTGTTAGATTTCTGGCACACAGGTTGTCATCTTCTCAATTCGCTGCACGCGTCAGGTCTTCTCTTCTCCTTCCACTCGACCTGTTCTGCACAACAGCTATGGCGGTCTTCTTCCTTTCGCCTGCTTCTCTCTCTGGCTGTTATCGCCCTTCCTCTTCTCCAGCTGCATGCTCTGCTCACTGAAGTCACCACAGCAGCCCCCGCTGCCTTGTACTAGGCGTACGTCAGCCTCTGCTTCAGCTCTTGGTGTGCTGTGCTACTGCTTGACTACCTCCTCTGAACTGCGCTACTGAGACTGGCTGCAGCTCGCTTGCTGTGTGAGGCACGCCTGTGGAGTTGACCGATTTTCCAAGCTCTCACCGCCCTCCTTGGCGGCCTGTTTCCTCTTAGCAGCTTCCACCATCCTACTGTACCTCTGCGACTCTTTCTCTCTTTACTGCTGTTTTTAGTTTGGGTGCGCTCTCTGGTGCTGTTCGCTTCTCCAATAGCTTCGCTCCTCTTTGCCTTGTGCTCTACAACGAGCGACTGCTCATGTTGTGTAACGAGTCTCCTTCCGCTGTCTTCAGTAGCTGGAGTAACTTCAACGCTGCGCCCTACTCTCTCTAGGCGATGATGATGTTTCCTGCTGCTGCTGGTTCTTGCGCTGTTTCTTACAGCTTCTCCGAAGCATCTTTGAGCTCCACCTCAGTTGTTGAGCTTCCATGCTTTTTCTTCTTCTCTTCCCTGTTCTATCCTTGTGATGAACACCATGGCTGGAGCATCCATCTTCCACAAGCTTTCTTTCAACATCAAGTTCCTGGTTGCACCCTCTTGATGAAGCTTCATCTTTCACTCTCTCTCTGCAATTTCATGCATTTGCCTTTTCTTTTCTCTTCTCGAAGTTGATGGGCTTCCTTTTCTCCTGTGGTTTCTTCTTCTCAGAGTTCACTTTGGGCTTCTTGTTGCTTCTTTGGTGATGCTGTCCTATTTATAGGCACTGGAAACATTTTCTAGAGTTAGGTAATTACCTACCTCTCAAGTGACCATCCAATAAATGAGCCTAATTAACACACGTGAGATGCCATATTCTAACATAGAGATCCTCTAGTTTAGACCATACCTCAAAGGCACTATTGCAAGTTTGCACTGCCGGGGAGACTTCTGGTGATACACAAGGAGGACCCATCAAAGCTGCACAAAAACACCTCCGCAAACACGCCTATTGAAAGAACCAAACCGAGTCCTTTAACCGCTCTCAGAAGACACTCTCCAAGAAGAAAATTCAAGAAAATGCACCAGAATACCCTCTCTGAAGAGGGGAATAGCCGAGGAAGAAGTAGGCCGCAAAGCTGCTTGTAGGGTACCTCCACAAGCTTGGAAAATACCTCCGATACCATTGTCCAAGGTTGAAAACAACCCCAAAAGTGCAGAAAATAGCAAAAAACAGCCACCAAATAGCTTCTCCTAGTCACCCGACGCCCCGCACAACAGTCAAGAGGCCACCACCTAGCAAAATGCTGATGAAAGAGGGATCCACAACTGAAAACGCTAATGAGATATAGTCCGGGGCTGAAAAACGTTGTAGGAAGGAAGGTGCCAATGCTGAAAACGCGGAGGAATAGCAGTAGATTGATGTGCAGATGCTTTAGCCTTCACATAACTAGCCTTCACATAACCAGCCTTGTTGGAAGCCACTTACATTTATGCTCCATGAACCAACTCATTACTTGCTCTTGAATCGGCTCTTCGGCTCTCCAAGAAGCTACCCTAAACCCTAAACCAGTTGCAGGCGCCCAGCAAGAAATACGCCCGGCTTAATGCACACATTGTCATAACACGCATTGATCCATGCATTCATCTCCCACAAGCGACCTTGCATAATGAGCGTCCTCGTTACATGCCACAGATCTTTGTTTATTACATTTTTAAAATTGTTCAATGAGAGAGATGCAGAGAGAGAGAGTAGTATGTCTCATCTATTTTGTATATGCAGGTTTCTATATTCTCGTGGAGCTACAGACACACCTCTTTGATACACCTGCAGTATGAGTGATCCCACCAATAGCGCTCACCCGAGCGCCGCAGACATAGATCGCTTCTTGCTTTCTCTTTCACTTGATCAGCTAGATCAGGTGTTGGGCAGAGCTGCGACTATGAGGAGATCCAGTACATCGCAGTCGCGATCGCGCTCATAGCAGACTCCTCCTTCAAGATCGCGCTTGCACCAGACCTGTCCTTTGCACTCAGAGCATACCGTTGCGTCGGCGATGAGCCGACGTAGTCATCGTAGCAGACTTTCACGAGAGTCTAGGCCCGGTTGTTGCGACGGGGACGACGATGCAGTTTCTCCTACACATGCGGCACAGAGTGCTCTGAGCACGTCGAGGAGTGTCCCGACCACTATATAGGAGACGCCTGAGGTTTTGGCCAACGAGGGTTCTCCTTCTCCAATCAGGACTCCGACAGTTTATGGCAGGGAGGTGCCAGAGGGATATTCATACCTCATCGATCGTACAACCGGTGAGATCATCATGACCCCTAAGGGGAAGAAGGTTATGAGACGCATGCACAAGTTGTGGAGACAGATCTTTTGACACACTGTCATGGTCTCTTGGAGGTCCTTGGATAAATCCTCCAAGGACTATATTATCAGTACACTGCATCATGAGTATCCAGTGCCCTCTAGGGGGGATGCTTTTGATGATATTTGGATGGGTGTGCACATGCACGACTACATGAAGCATCGAAGTTCAGACACACGGACTACAGATACTCAACCTGCCTGGCTTGACAGAGAGGAGTGGAGGGGTATCAGAGAGGAGAGGATGACCACTCCAGACAAGTGGCAGCAGCAGCAGAGGGACGCAGCCAGAGCTCGATTGGAGGCTAGATCATCCCATCACCTTGGGAGTGGCGGCTAGATCATCCCATCACCTTGGGAGTGGCGGCTGGGCCAGTTTCGAGGAGGATTTTGTAAGATTCTTGCACTAAACACTCTTTTACTTATGCATATTTTGACTGGCCAGCCGCATGTTGCATAAAATCTGACTTTTGATTTGAATTTATGTTCAACAGTATGAGATCATTGGGAGAGCACCATCTCGGTTGTAGAGGGCATATGGACAGAAGCAGGGCTTTTTGGCCACCATTGCAAACTCTCCAGGTGGATGTGAAGTTTGATGACAATAAACCTGATCCCCCATACCCAATGTGCTTCTCATCCTGCGAAAGCCTGGCCAATCCCAAATCACTGACATCCAACTCTCTCAACATCTCCTCTGAGGTATCGTAAAAGACTGTCTGAGAGTGGCCCGTCCTGGCATTAAAATCCCCCAGAAGGATGACATCCCCATCCCTAGAGAATTCCCATATGTCCTCATCCAGTATCATATATGGTGATTGCCCCTTGGGCGGTGCATAGTGAGATGTGCTGGGGGAAAATAGCATATGGCAATATAGAGTGACCTTCCAGTCTCCGCTTTCACCTTGACCCACATATATTTGGCATGCTTATCTCTCCAAACAATACAAATGAGGAACTGCAACTCCTCCCTGAATAAGGTTGCCACACCTCCCGACCCACGTCCTATATGCTCTAATCTCACCTCCTGTCTACAAGTAGTCTCCCAATGGTATCTTGTCACCCTAGGTAATGTGCCACCGAGAGTCTGGTGTGTCTCTCAGTAGAAAATAATGTCTCTTCCTTTGAAGCTATCTTTAAAGGCGCCCACATGATACATCTAGCTTCAATGACCCGTTACAGTTCCATGCTGCTAGTTTTAGGCTGGTCCCATAGGTTGCGCACCATCATGTGGTGCGTCTCTCCACAATCACAACTCTTCCTCCTCTATAGAAAGCAATTTTCCCCTTCTCCCTGGCTGCTTTGATCTCAGGCATCATCTCTTGCATCTGTGCTATTTGTGCCCCAGTCTTCTTGAGTGTAGGACTCTTCTTCAAGAACTCCTTCCTAGCCTCCATTGTAGGGAAACGTATGATGAGCGCTCTTTCCTTAGAGCTTCCTCTCCCTTCATTCCCCTTCTTCCCCACTCTCCAAGCACCTATGTGTGTAGGCTCCGAGATGCTCATGCGCTTCAAGTGTTCTTTCATTTCTTCCTCCACTTTGTCAGTGTCTTTGAGACCCGTGACACGGACATGAAGAGCCCTTGTCTTCCTCTTTTTCTCTTCCTCTATGGTCATGTTGATGAGGGTGTAGCTTCATGCAGGCCACCTTTCCCTTTCTTTGCGACCTCAATCCACTTCTCCGCTTCATCAACCTTCTTTTGTGTCTTGGTGAGGACATCCGCCCATGAGGAGGCTTCCCGTGATTTTTGCTCTTCCTCTTCTTGAAATGTTTTCACCTTCTCCTTAATGTTATTCAGCTCCTCTATCACTGAGGGCTAATTTGCCCCATCCTTTTCTAGCCTACTTTTACGAGTTGTAAGTTCTCCCTTGAGTTCTTCTATCATAGCGTCCTTTTCACTTATGCACTTTTCCACTTTTGATTTCCATGATTCAAAAGTGGCAAGTGCATCGTCTAATCTTTTTTGCATCATACATTCCAATACATTCATCTCTGCCTTCACAATGGCATGCATTTCCCGTTTCAATGTTGTGTACATATTATTTTTATGTGCCATCCCCAGTTGCATGCATCTCTCTTTCAATATCCACTGATGGGCCCGCCATAGCGTAGCAGCATCCACACAACTCTCAACCCTATGGATAAGGAGAAGAGGTCAATGCAGGAAGCTTAACCTGGCTAGCACATGAAGGAAATCCTACCGTGTCAACGTAAGAGAGTAGTTAACTTAATCAAGGGCACTAATCTAGTCATTAACCCACTCCTACAAGCTAATCAAATGAGCAAAGCAATGATGATGCTCACTCATTCACTCAACAATCTATGCTAACCTCTTCTTCTCTCTAGATTAAGCTAAATACACACACACACATTCCCTTCACTACAAGCTCATTAACATAAGCTAATAACAAAGAAGACTAAGCATGTGATTAAGCAAGCAATGCTACACATTTAAGAATCAAACCCACACATTCAAGCAAGCAAGAAAGCATAGAATCTATCTACTATCCCGCACATGCTTCCCAAGCCCAATAAGCAAACCCACAAGCTAGATTAGTAGACTAGAAATCCTTAAATCAATAGACAAAGCTCTTGCACTAATGAAAGAATGATTAGAGAGCTTATCCACTACTCAATCACACATGAGCAAGGAGTCATTGCTTCTCATTCATACACTAGAAGAGAGAGAGAGAGAGAGAGAGAACACAATGAAGAGAAGCCATAGCCAATGTATTAATCATAAAGAGTTAATCACAATTAGGCTTGGAGCTTAGATAAGCTTAGCTAGAGATGGAGAGCTCTTCTCTTTACAAATGACCAAAAAAGCCCCAAATTCTTAGTTGTGTTCACTTATATACCTAGGTCAAAACTTACTAGGTTTTTCACACTTGGGCGGACACTACTAAGAAAATGGATAAATTACGAGAAAATAGGCTAAGAATTTATACAACGTGGAACTCTTATGAGCCCATCTTCCTTCTTGACACATATTACATTGCACTTAGGCGGGATTCACTTAAAAATGGGAAAAAGTTTTCAAAACTGGTCTCTCGGACTCCCGTTCCCGCTGCTTACACTCTTCTCTTATAGCTCTCTCACTCTTGACACTGACTTCTCATGTGGTACCTGCTCTTCATTCCGTGTAACCTGTAACCGGAAAGGTTTGAAGATCCTAGAATCCACACGTGCCTAGTCAAAAATTGTGTTTCGGACGCGCTCGCGCACATGGTTGGTGTCAGATGGGGATGAAACTTGGTACCACTCTCCAAAAAATCATGTTGCAAAGGTGTACCAAGTTTCCTCCCCATCCCACACCTAACATGTGCATGGGCGCGCCCGAAACGTAATTTTTGACCATAGAATCCATTCACGTGCCTAGTCAAAAATTGCATTTCAGACGCGCCCGCGCACATCTTCGGTGTTGGATGCGGATGAAACTTGGTACGCCTCTCCAACACATTGTGTTGGAGAGGCGTACTAAGTTTCGTCCCCATCAGACACTGAACATGTGGGCAGGCATGCCAAAACACAATTTTTGACCATAGGAAATCCAATCACATGCCTAGTCAAAAATTGCATTTCGGACGTGCTCGCGCACATGTTCGGTGTCAGATGGGGATGAAACTTGGTACACCTCTCCAACAAGATGCACATGTTAGGTGTCGGATGGGGATGAAACTTGGTACGCCTCTCCAACACATCATGTTGGAGAGGCGTACCAAGTTTCATCCCCATCCGACATAGAACATATGCATCATGTTGGAGAGGTGTACCAAGTTTCATCCCCATCCGACACCGAACATGTGCGCGGGTGCGTATGAAATGCAGTTTTTGACTAGGCACGTGAATGGATTTCCTATGGTCAAAAATTGCGTTTCGGTAAGCCCGCGCACATGTTCGGTGTTGGATGGGGATGAAACTTGGTACGCCTCTCCAACATATCATGTTAGAGAGGCGTACCAAGTTTCATCCCAATCAAACACCGAATATGCGCGCGGGCGCATCCAAAACACAATTTTTGACCATAAGAAATCCATTCATGTGCTTAGTAAAAAATTGCATTTCGGACGCGCTCGCGCACATGTTCGGTGTCGGATGGAGATGAAACTTGGTACGCCTCTCCAACACATCATGTTGGAGAGGCGTACCAAGTTTCATCCCCATCCAACACCGAACATGTGCGCGGGCGCGTCCGAAACACAATTTTTGACCATAGGAAATCCATTCACGTGCCTAGTCAAAAACTGCATTTCGGACGCGCCCGCGCACATGTTCGGTGTCGGAAAGGAATGAAACTTGGTACGCCTCTCCAACATGACGCACATGTTCGTCGGATGGGGATGAAACTTGGTACGCCTCTCCAACATAATGTGTTGGAGAGGCGTACCAAGTTTCATCCCCATCCGACACCGAACATGTGCGCAGGCGCATCCGAAATGCAATTTTTTACTAGGCACGTGAATGGATTTCCTATGGTCAAAAATTGTGTTTCAGATGCGCCCGCGCACATGTTTGGTGTGATGTGGGGATGCAACTTGGTACGCCTCTCTAACACAATGTGTTGGAAAGGTGTACCAAGTTTCATCCCCATCCAACACCGAACATGTTCGCGAGCGCGTCCGAAATGCAGTTTTTGACTAGGCACCTGAATGTATTTCCTATATTCAAAAATTTTATCTCTATCCGACACCGAACATGTGCGCGGGCGCGTCCGAAATGCAATTTTTGACTAGGCACGTGAATGGATTCTATGGGCACGTTTCGGATGCGCCCGCGCACATGTTCGGTGTTGGATGGGGATGAAACTTGGTACGCCTTGCCAAAACACCATTTTGGTGAGGCATACCAAGTTTCATTTCCATCCGACACCGAACATGTGCGCGGGCGCGTCCGAAACGCAATTTTTTACTAAGCACGTGAATGAATTTTATGGTAAAAAATTGTGTTTCGGACGCGCCCGCGCACATGTTCGGTGTCCGATGGGGATAAAACTTGGTACGCCTCTCCAACACAATGTTTTGGAGAGGCGTACCAAGTTTCATCCCCATCGGACACCAAACATGTGCGCGAGCGCGTTCGAAATGCAGTTTCTGACTAGGCACGTGAATGGATTTCCTATGGTCAAAAAATGTGTTTCGGACGCGCCCACACACATGTTCGGTGTTGGATTGGGATGAAACTTGGTACCACTCTCCAACACATCATGTTAGAGAGGCGTACCAAGTTTCATCCCCATCCGACTCCGAACATGTGCACGGGCATGTCCGAAACACAATTTTTGACCATAGAATCCATTCACGTGCCTAGTAAAAAACTACGTCTCGGACGCGCCCGCGCACATGTTCAGTGTCGGATGGGGATGAAACTTGGTATGCCTCTCAAACACATCATAAGAAATCCATTCATGTGCCCAGTAAAAAATTGCATTTCAGACGCGCCCGTGTACTTGTTCGGTGACGGATGGGGATGAAACTTGGTACGCCTCTCAAACACATCATGTTGGAGAGGCGTACAAAATTTCATCCCCATCCGACACCGAACATGTGCGCGGGCGCATTCGAAACGCAATTTTTGACCATAGGAAATCCATTCACGTGTGTTGGGGTCACTATTGGATAGTGGCATCCACACACACTCATCTCATGGAAGGAGAAGAGGTTAACTTGTGGAGAGCTTAACCCGGCTAGCACATGGAAGAAACCTTGCTTTGTCAAGGCAAGGGAGTTTATAGCTTAATGCAAAGGGTAGCCTAATGGTCCTAAATCTATGCACACACACACTAACTAAGTAGATTAGCTATGAAGAAGCTAATCCACTCACTCTCACCTTATGCTACTCACACTCGCTCAATGGACTCAACTCTTAGCATACACATTACTCTTGCAAGAAGCTCATTAACTACAAGATAATTAGCAAACCCACAATGACAATGCTTATGCTAATCTACTCATTCAAACAAAGAAACACACACTCAAGCAAGCAAGTTAAACAAAGATTCATCTACATTCCCATACATGCTTCCCATACCCTTATTGCAAACCCACAAGCTTGAATGATTAGCAACAATGCTTAAACAAATAGAGAAGAATCCTTAATCAAAGAAATAAATAGAATGGTAGCTTATCAACTACTCAATCACACATGAGCATTGATGCTTGGCCATACATTCATTCAAAGAGAGAGAGAGAAGGAGATACACTTAGAGAGAAGCCATAGCCATGTATTAATCATAAAAGATTAACTACATAAGAAGCTTTCCATGGGAGCTTGAAGCTTTCCATGGAAGCTTGGAGCTTAGCTCAAGTTAGAGGAGAGAGTATAGACTTTGAGAGCTCACTTTTGAAAATGACCCAAAAAGCCCTCAATTCTTAGTTGTGTTGACTTTTATACCTAGGGCTATCACTTTCTAGTATTTTCACACTTGGGCGGACAACCCACTAAGAAATTGGCTAAAACATGGGAAAATAGGCTAAGAATTATACATTGTGGAACTCTTACGAGCCCGTCTTCCGTCTTGACACACATTACATTGCACTTAGGCGGGATTCACTTAAAAATAGGAAAAAGTCTTCAAAACCAGTTTCCCAGGTTCCCGCTCCCGCTGCTTACTCTCTTTGTTTATAGCTCCCTCTCTCTTGACATTGGCTCATTGTGCGGTACCTGCTCTTCATTCCTCGTAACCCGTAATCCGAACGGCTCAAAAGTCCCAAAAATGGAAACTTTCCTGTTTTGGCATACTCACATCCCTGTTTTGGCATATTGCTCCCGCCGCAGCTCCTCATAACAAATGGCACTCTTTTCTTCATGCATTTGTCGCCCGTTTGCTTGTAAGGACCAAAGGCAACTGTTCCCCGAACAATCCCCCAAGTCTAAACCATGTACGTCCTCCGACATGCTTCAAAGGTGTCTGTAGTTGTTCTTTTATGTGTGTTGCTGCACAAGTAAGGTTAGCAGCCAACAATAGTCCCAAAAAATCTTTCACAAGTTGATTGCTTCAGCAAGTTAGTGTAAAACGGATGAAAGTTAGTCACGTATGGCTGTTGTGCATGGCTTCAATTCATTAAAGTATCATTTTTATGGCAAATGTTTGAATTTCTTGCTTACATGCATGTGTTACACATATTTTTGGTAACCATAGTGAGTATGAAAATGAAGTTAGTGTGAGGGTTAAAAGGTTAGTAGCAACCAACATGTGAAAAGATTTTCGAGAAACTTACCACTGTACTACTACGACACAACACAGAAGACTCCCCCAAGTCTGATTGTTATTGTGGGTGAGACATGCTGTGTAAACTACTTGGTTGATTGCCGAATCTTTGTTGTTTTGCCTTGTAATTGTAGAGGTGTGAAACTTCTTGAGGTTCTGCTGCAGAAGTAGCTTGATATCGTGAAGAACCTGCAACCTTTTAGAATAGAAGTGCATTCATAAAAATGCCCTTATCTTCCTTAGCATTGTAGTACCTGCATTTATTTGTGCTTCAAGTGCATGGGTATTTCTCAGAAGCGTGCCTTATGCAATGCTCGGGTTGAGCCTTAACTGCTTCACAGAGAAGGCATGACAAAAGACATATGTTGTGCGAAAAAATCCTAAGGGTACTTAAGAGATCTGCCGAGGCAGTCAGTTAAGTGGCGTTTGTTGATGAGGATGTGTTTCTCACAACCCATATGCGGTGCTGAAGAGTATTTTTGATGGTATGGCCTCAGTTTTGTGCATATTGATTATTATGGTATATACAAAAAGGTTTATGGATGAAGGGAAAAAACCACTTGGGAAAAAATTGCTAATTGGAATCATTAACCTAATCAAGCAAAGCATAGACTCATAAGCTACCATTGCAAGCATTTCCTTTCAAGTGCTTATTCACCTCTTTCTTCAATGTTATTCATGCCCTAATGCAAGCAACAAGGTTACTCATTAATCATGCTTCAATGCTAATAAAGCTAATTAAGCACACACACACACACTCCTTTGATTTAAAAAAACATACACACATAGAGTCATCTACTTAATCCTATAAAGAAATATTCATCCATGCACACTTGATCATTGTTTTAATTAAATAGAGAAGAGAGAGAGAGAAACCATTGCCATTGCTCATTAATTAATCATGAATATATTACAATAGAGAAAGCTTAAGCAAGGATGCTTGCAACTAGCTTGGTTTAGATTAGAGTAGTGGGTTTAGGTAGCTCTTAGCTAGAATGTTAAAGCTCTACTTCAAGAATAACCAAAAAGCCCTCACTTCTTAGAGTTGTTCACTTTTATACCTAGGTTTAACTTACTAGGCTTTTCACACTTAAACTAAGTAAAAATGATAGTTAAGCGGATAGATGGGTTGTGGGTTTACAATTTGGAACTCCATGAGCCCACAGATCAGCTAGGTGATATATATACAATGTACTTTGGCGGGAATCACTACAAAAAAGGGTTTATGGCTTCAAAAATGATATTTCCTGCACTTTAGGATTTCGCACTCTTCCCATGACAATGGTCCTCTTTTCTTTATGTACCTGTTACCTATTATCGTACCTGTCCCTGTTGATGTTCTCCAAACAATCCCCCTTATCTAAAGGATGTTCGTCTGTGGATATCTCAAACAATAGGTGTTGTGGGTGGTGGAGGGTCTCTTCTTGAAGGGCCGGCTCCGTCTTTTGGGTGTTCGCCATGTCTTCTGTAAGTCCTTTTTAACTTAAATGGATTTATGTTAGAAGGTTGACCTCGGCCTTGTTGTCTAGCAAAGTGGCCTCGTGATGCTGAAGGTGTTTTGTATCCTGCTTGGTCTAGGAGGTTTTTTACTTGAGCTAAAATCTCGAAAGTATATCCTGCTGTTGGAAGGTTAGTCCTAGGCCTAACTGCCCTGATGGCTTCATCCATTTCTTCCATTCTGGCTATCCTCTATGGATCTGTTACATCTGGTGGTGGTGTTGGAATTTCTATTTCTTCCACTACATACACCATAATGCGTTGAGTTACTGTAGCATTGCTATAGAAGCAACTACTATTGTAAGATTCTATGAAACCTGTAGTGAACATCTCTTCAAAGGTCTTCATATCAGAGCTTTTCATGTACCTGACTCTGGCATATAATCCATGGACCTGCTTTGGAGCTGGCGCTAGGTCAAAGTCCCATGCAAGCCCTGCATCTCCCAAGTTAAAACAATGTCAGACTCTTTCGCGAAGCCTGATCTCCTGAAATTTGTGAATACCCTCATAAGCAACCTCAAAATCTTGCAAAACATTTTACATGAAATATCTGGCACGTCGGCGTAGATCTTGCTGTAGGTCCTACATTGCTGCAAGAACCAATCCTTGGTGATCTCTATAAAATGCTGAGGGTTGGGTATGCTTGGGTCGTTGAGAGCCATGGGGTTTGATCATCGGGTTCTCTCAAAATCTGCCCAAGAGTATCTGCGCCTGCAGAGGCAATAGGTGGGATATGTCCTCAGGATTTGGGGGAAATTGTAGAGGATCAAAGAGTCCCCTCTCTCTTTCTCATCCATTCCATCCTCCACGAGAGTTGATTCTCCAAAAGTTCTGCTATACTAGGATTGATTGGATGGATGTTATATCCTGCTCCCGTCGGCTCTGGGTTCTCCAATTCCCATTGCTCCCATTCCCGCTCCAAAGCAGCTTGCATTAGTGGAAAGCTTTGGGTGGTTGATTTGGCCATAAATGCTTTTCCAATTCCCTAATATGTGCTTCATGCACATATTGTCATCGTACTTGCTCGCTGAGGGTAGCAAACATTTCTTTTATCATTTCCCATGTTGGGTCTTGCTCTGCAGAGCTGGGTGCTCTTCCTCCTGCTGCTCGACATTTAGAAATTCTTGTTCTTGTTGCAGTATCTGTGGGGCTACCACTTGTGGCTACAACATTTTGGCTGGCTATGACAATGGTGCATCTGCCTTTGGCTCAGGCCTTACCCAATCAAATTGGCTGGGAAGACTAGGTGGTTTCCATGTAGCTTTAAGTGCTTCCCTTACTTATGCATCTCCTTTACTAAAGCTGCATTCTCCAATCTGCTATTACTGAGAAGTCTTCTTGTGTCTTCTAGCTCTTGTCTCAGCAACAACTGGCCTTCTTCATCCGTAGTCGATGTACTGGTGCTTTTGTTGGGCACAATTATACCACTTCCCAATGCAAATCTGTATGCCTTTTTTGTTTGATCATACTTGTCCTGTGCTATAGACAACAACTGAGCAGTCTTAGATGCAGCTTCTTGAGCTCTTAATATTTCTGCTTTTCATACGGCCTTTGCCGCTTCTAGCTTTCTAACATCCTCACAGCGCATATCTTCCGTATGCAGGGCTACGTCGAGTTTGTCGGTAAGGCACTCTGCCTTCCGCTCCAAATCAACAATGTCGAACTTGAGATCTTTAGCTCTACTTTCCAAATCCAATTTTTCTTCTTCCGAAGCTGTGCATCTGCGCACTAGTTCTTCTTTCTCCTTTTTGAGGGTTTCAATAATTGAAGAGGTCTCATCGTATTCAGTTTGCCTCTGCTCCAGTGCTGCTTTTAGAGCTTTTTTCTCAACTGATATGTTATCATGTGACTCCTTGAGGAGCCCGAGCTCGAACTCATTGCTTTCAAGTAGCGCTTTAGTGTTTTGGAGTTCTTGCTTTAATTTTGTTATTCTTTCTTGATCCTTTTTCACCTTCTCATGGCTGACCTTAAGAGTCTCAAAGGATTCAGCCTTGTTCTCCTGCATATTCTCCCATAGTGCCTCGTTAGATGCCACAGATTTTGAATGCATCTTTTGAACATCTGATAGTTCACTTTGTAGTTTAGATACTCTTGTTCTCTGTTCTGTGATGTTCGTTATGTCATCTTCAATCAATTTTTCAGCCATGAACTTTTAAATATCGGGGAACTTTTAAATACCGAGGAGCTTTGAAAACTTGATCACATTATCAAACATGACACCCATGATCTCACCATATTCTGCCGGTTGTTCTTGCACTACCGGGACTTCTTCCCCACTTTTTCTCAGGGCTTCATTTACCCTTTGTGGTATTTCCCGACTCCATGGAGCTCTGTGCAGATATTCAGTTGTTGCCTCAGCTCTTGTTCTTGCTCTTCTTGCTTCTAGTTCTTCATTATTTGCAAAAGGTCTGCCGATGAAAATGTTATCTAGCTTTGTCTCTTCCTGTGCTTTCTCCATTCTTGCCTTCTTTCTTTTATTCTCATGTTCTTGTTCAAGCTTCCACTTTCGTTGTTGGCGTTCAATTCTTTCTTTGGCTTCAGCTTCTTCAGCTCTTTTTCTTTCATAAGCTTCATACACTGTTAGTGTAATTGATTAAGCTCTTATAAATTGTTCTTAATTACGACAATAGCTTGTGTATCTGCGCATAACAATTGTAGTTAATTAATTTAATTAGATAGGTCTTTCAATTAGCATAATCATGAGCACTTGATAGACATGAGCATAAAGAGAAAAGACACATATTGAGGGGCCGATTTCTTGAGCCCAGCCCCCCCTCGAAAGGCTTTGTATTAATCTTTAGCTCAAGCTCATTTAAGAGTCATTGCTTGAGAATAATACATCATAAGAACCATGGGTTCTAAGATCTCCAAAACCCATACAACTTGATAGCTTTAAGGAGCTTCTTGTAAACATTCTCCTATTCTCAAGCCCTCAAATACCACATGGGCAAAGAAGAACTTTCAGAGAAAAGGAGTAGAGTTCATGTAGATGAAGGAGTAAGCTTTCATGGAAAGCTTTATAAACTATTTAACAAAATAGCTACCAAGGAAGGTAGCATAAGCAAGCTATGTATTCTAGAAGGAGAGAGTTCAAGCATGTAGAGCATGAAGAGAGCTTTTTGCAAGATGGTCTCTATTCAGCCTGCCTGATCACCTCTGTAAAAGGCGCTTTTGGCTTTGATCTCTTCTACAAAGGTGTAGACCTTGAAATTAGCTCAATTTTCGTATAAATGTTTTTGAATTCCAACCTTGTATGAGCAAGTTATGCTCATTTTAGTAAAGACTGCTTTCTCGCCCTTTTCAGAAATAGCAGTTTTGACATTTTTGGAAGGAGGGAAGGTCCTGAAGCATGGGGATAGGGAGCGACCTCTTTTGGGATTTCTTTTGGGACTTTTGAAGGGGTAAGTGAGGCTTCTATGGAGGTGATTTCTATGTTCTCTTCAAGTTCTAACTCTTCTGGTTCTACCTCAGCAGGTTCCTCTCTTGGAAAGATTTGTTCACCACTCTGTTGGCTCTCATCACGCTCAGTTTCAGGCACCTCTTGGATAGTCTCTAAAACTGGCTGCGTCATGCTCATTCTCCTAGGCTGAAATGGATGAGGACCCTCAAAGGTTGTCTGCCTGTCTCAAATCAATTGTTGGTGCCTCACCAAATCAATCTTTTCTTGTAGGGGGTCTGGGTATTCCGTTAACTTGGGTGGGATTGGTGTTTCGATGTTACTCGACTATTCCATGCCTTTAGAAGGGCATCGAGAGTCTCGTTAACTTTGTAAACAATCATCGATCCTCCTTCATTGCTTTTTGATTCTGAAGCTGGTTTCCTTGCTTCTTTCTTTCCTTGAGTCTCTGTTTGGTTTTGTTTTTGTTTACCCTCATTTTTTCTTGAGTCTATTACTCTTTTCAAACCCTGATCAGAGTCTGATTCTTGTGAGCTGTTTGTCTTTCTCTATTTCCTCAATTTTCTCGTTTTTTTCTTTCTTTTTGACGTTTCTAAGCTCCCTGGTTTGGATGTGTCCTCATCGTTGTCTTTTACTTGTTTGGCTTGCAGAGTATACACCCTGAGCAAGTACGTTGTGGATATGTAAACCACCAAGCATGTACCACAAGTCTTTGTGGGAAATCCAGCTTGAATGGCCAGCAAAGTGGATGAAGAAGAGGGCTGGTACTTTGAAGATCTATTATGATTCCCCAAGGGAGATGCGGATTGACCCCATGTATTGCCCAACAGAGAGAAGACATACTTGGCGAGAGTTTGAGAAGATGCAGCAGGAAAATCTGCATCTACTGAATTTCCCTACGTTGCCGAGTCCACTGGGATATACAGAGATCAACGATGAGTGGCTGACAAATCTATGTGAGCACATCATTGAGTATTACAAAGGGGTGCCTGACTTCAGTGTGCTAATGCTTTGTAAGTTTTTATGCCTCATCCACACTCTACTTACTTGCTTTGAGAATGAGAAGAAGGAGGACCCCACATATTACAAGTACAACCTTGGTGATCAAGAGCTTGCATGGGACCTTAATGAGTTCCCCCTTCCCCAGACAGTGCATGGACTATACGAGCGGGTTTGCCATCTCAGTAGCCCCTATGTAATAGCATTTGAGGAGATGATGACCACCGGTTTCATTCCAAGTTACATCTCAAACAATTTTGGCCCAGAAGCACCTGTCGGGCATTCATTTATCCGACGAAGGCTACTAGATGCACCACTTCTCACAGATCCGGAAGAAATCAGAATGTAGCATGACATGTACAAGAAACTCCGATGGACAAGTGTGCCAACAAGGCAAACTGAGGTTGCACTGCAAAACATCTTGAATCGCATAAATGATGTAGAGCGAACAGTGATCAGGGTCAACAAAGGAGGACGAAGCCAAAGGCAGCACCCATGGGCACAACCTCATCCTCAAGCTCAAGCTTCGCAACCACAAGATCAAGGCAGTGCACACATTCCACCTATAGGGGAGGTGCCCGTTAGGGAAAGGCCTCAACCACCCCCACAACCACTCACAGGCCTTGGAAGACCGGTTCCCTCAGAGATGGCCACAGGAATCTCGTTGATTAGGCCTCGCACCAAAAGTACACAAGGAGGCAAGGGCATAAAGGACAAGAAGGACACAACCAAGTAGCATGTCCAAGGATGGACACAGTCAAGGAAGGGGGGAGTGTTCCGTCAAATCTTATGCAAAGCGGAACGGGACCATCAATTAAGTGTGCAGTTTACGAGAAAATCTCGGGAACCAATTTTTTATTATTTTCTATGTATATATGGGAAGCCCAGGTCTAGGGAACATTAATATAACTTGATGGGCTCACATGGAGTTCCAAATTGTATATTTAATCTCATTTGGCCACTTAGTGCCCGGCCGCCCAAGTATGGGCAGTTTTGAGTTTTTCCCTTATAAACCCATTTGTAGAGAATTTTGGGTTACTTCCTTGTGTATTGTCAAGAGATGCTAATGAGAAGGGCTCTCAAGCATTAAGCTCCCTCTCTTTCCCTCTTATGTACTATTGAGCTTATGCTCCTTGGATTAATGAGAAGTCTCTACCTTATTCTCTCTATCGCTTATGTATTGAAGTAGATTAAGTCTTGCTTAGTTGAATGCTTTGCTTTCTTGTTTATGCATGCTTGTGGGTAGTGTGTGGAGGTCTCCATTGAAGCTTGCTCTTGCCCATACCCATGGCAATGAGCTACCCATTGGATTGACTCCTTCTCTTAGCTTGTGGGCTTGACAATCGTGGATTGCATGCTTGCTAGAGCTTGTGGGAACAAGTGGGATTCACATTGTTTGAGTGCTTGCCTCGGGGGGGTCACTTACAAAAAATGTGCATATCACGAGAGTTCAATAGAAGGACATTTTAAATATTTAAAACTTACAAAAATATATTTAAAGAGGGGATTTATTTATTATATTTTGGAAAAAAATTATAGATTTGAATAGAAAAGGATAAATAATATTAATTCAAAAATTCACAGATAAGGGAGTTTCAAAATAGGCCTTGAACGCACGCGATATAGTAAGTTTTCATAGAGTGAACCCCCCGAGGTGCTTGCATGATTAGGAAAGTATATTCAATCAATCAAATGAAGCTAGAGAATGCTAGGGTATGTAGATTAGGAATGTAGCAAGGCATGTGGGATTGTGGGCTTCATTTCTATTCTCTTAGTTGAAGTGTATGTGTGCAAGGGATTGAGGGAGGTGTTGAGCTTTGATAAGAAAGGGGTAGTCTAGTGATTTGAGCTTGCTAATGTGCATACTCCTGAGAAGGAAGTTTCCAAGCTCTAGACGGGTTTAGTCCTCGGATGACATTGTGTTTTCATACACATTGGTCAATGAGTGATCTATAGTTTCCCTATATCGCAAGGTAGAGAACATCATTATCAAGGACCAAGAGCTAAGAGCTGTCTATGGACTTATATTTGAATGGCCTGTGAATTCTGGGACTGTGGACAAGTATTCGACCTTGGTAGTATCTAGATCCATGAGCTCCTTGCCGTTCTGTTTTGCAAGAAGGACAATATTGAAATCTGTTGGGCTTGTTGGAACAATTATCTTGGATGTTGGCACTTTGACTGAAGTTTGGTTTACTTTGGTAGTTCCTAAGTGTCGAACAACATTTTCGTCTTGCACAGGCAATAGCTTGTTCTTGGGTAGCCATTGCTTGGTAGTAAGTCTATCTGGTTGTGTCTTGATCATGTGTTTAGGGTTTGTATTTGTTGTTTTTGGTTCTATCAGACTTGTATCTACTGATACTTTGATGCTAAAGGTCTGTGAAGTTGATCCTTATTCGGTAACCATAGTTGTCGGTTTTCCTCATAATACCCTTGGGCTTTTTTGAGCTTCTTAGGTAGCCACCTTTGGCTAGCTCCCAAAACTCTGGTATGGGTAAAAATTGGTGGTAGGCTTGGTTCCCTTGTGTGTAATATTCTGAGTGGTTGTTGTTGTGGAAGCTTACGCGTATTCACTTGAGAGCTATCTGCAACTGATTTCCTCTTAACAATGGGATTTGTTGTTTCCTTTAGAGGAAGTAGTGTCAACTTTTGTTGATCCATAGTTACGTTGATAACCTACTTTTCCCAATCAATAGAGCACTTGTGGTTGGCCATCGAGTTCCTGCCTAGTATGACTTCCTGTGCACATTTTGCTTTTGCTGACACGTAAAAAATGTGGTCTTCTTAGCAACCTTGTAGATATATAGTAGTTGTGAGTACCCCTAAGCAGTCGAATTCTATATTTGTGAAACTACACAAAAGTTAGTTGATGAAGGTAGCAGCTTATGAGCACTCAAGTGTTTTTGTAGTTAGCTGATGAAGGTAGCAACTTATGAGCACTCAAGTGTTGGTAAGCTTCTGCCGAAAGGACATTAACATCCGCCCCTGAATCCAAAATGGCTGTAAGCAAAAGTGTGGGAGAAGAGATACCAATTGACACTAGCAGTGGCTTAATGTAATCGTCTCCATTGTTGCTTTGTAATTTGACCATTGAATCTGCATCCGGCATGCTTCGGCTTTAGCCATCCATTCTTTGGCTTCCACTTAAGCATCTTCCTTGAGTTGTTGGAGTGCCAACTTCTTGTTCTTGGCTGCATGCATACGCTCAAACATACCATCCGTTAAAGGCTCATGAAATCTTTTCAAGTGACTACCGTTGATGAAAGTTGCCATTGGTTCACCGTCCAATGTTTCCAATCGTACTGTACCACCTGTGGTGATCTCATTAATAACAAATGGACCTAGTCCTCTCAATTTTAATTTACGCTTCTAATTCTTGAGTGTGTAAAGCAACACTAAGTCCCCATTTTGGAACTCTTTAGTTCATACATTCTTGTCGTGCCAATGTTTTTGACGCCTTTTCTCCGCATACATGCCAACAACGGCTTGTTATCGTGTCTCGTCAAGGCATTCCAATTGTTCTACCCTGTCAAAAAATTTGATTCCGTTCGAGTCTAGGGAAGTTGCTACGCGTAAAGTTGGTACCAAGAATTCTATAGGCAGGATAGCGTCTAGTCCAAAGACTAAATTGAAAGACGTGGTGCCAATCGATGTTTTATATCCCGTTCGATATGCCCATAGTACACTGTACAATTTGATCTCCCAATCATTTCGAGATCCTTCGACAACTTTTGTAAATTCCCCATTTGGCAAAATCTCTTGTACTCATCATAGGCCGTAATGGCATATTGTCGTACATATTAGGAGTGTTAGACCTCTAGCACTGCTCACAACACTTAACAAATTCTTGTGCATCATGAAATAGAGTGGGCCACCATAAACCTAACCAAAGGATGTTTTGTGTTGTGGTTTCCCTCAAAAAATGCCCACTCACTATTCCCGCTTGTGCCTGGCATAATATGGAAATGTATTCATTCTCGCACACACATAAGCGCAAATTACCGTCCTTGCCTTTTTTGTAGAGTTGCTTTCCTACAAAAGTATAGGCTGTAGCCTCTACAACAAGAGCCTGTTGTCAATGCTTAGGTGTGGAATCTTCCAATCTTCCCTTCTTGAGATATTCAATTATGTACGCACTCTAACTAGGACTGGGACTAAGATGGTAAAGAGTGGCATGAGGAACAGGTCTCTTAAAAACGCATTTTTTACAGTCTCTAGTAAACTTGGCAACATCATCATGAAGCATCGGCCACCAATATCCTTGCCATAAGATTCATCGGGTCATGTTTTCCTTAGAGAAATGGAGACCGCAGGAGCTCACATGCGAGTCACTCAAGATAACAGGGTAGTCATCTAGGCAAACTACTAAACGCAAAATTCCGTCATCAGCTAAGTAATACAATCTTCCCGCAAGAAGTTGGAAGCGCTTACTAGCCTCTAGAAATTCAGTTTTAGTATTAAGATCGTCTTCCAATTCGTTGAGTAAACAAAGTCAAAAAATGAACAATTCGTTCACACCATTTAGGCACAATTTCCACCCGAAAGAGAACCGCATCTGGAAGGTCATCATCTACTCCACATGGCTCTTCTTCGGAAGTGATTCTAGACAAGTGATCGGCCCGTTGATGAGTAGACCCCTTTTTTACGGCAACAGTGAAATCAAACTCAAGAAGAATGACAAACCATTGCACAATGTGTCCCGTGGATCATGGCTTATTTACAAGGTATAGAAGATCTTGGTGGTCCACAAAAAATACAAACTCGCTTGCCAAGAGGTAATGGCGGAACTTCTTAACAACATAGATCATTGAAAGACCTTTGCGTTCCATTGTGGTGTGATTCTTTTCTGCAATGTTCATTTGTCGGCTGGCATAAGAGATAGGGAAATCCATGTTTTTCTCTCCCGGTTGAGCTAGTATACATCCTATGCATCTATATGCACATGGAAGACCTTATCCCAATCTGGTGACCTTAAAATAGGTGCCAAAATTAATGTTGTCTTGAGATTTTCAAATGATTCCTCACATGCTAGAGTCCACTCAAAGAAAACCAATAAAGCATACAAAGGTCTTGCAATCTCGGCGTACATGTAAATGAACCGCCTGTAATAGCCGCAATGGCCCATAAAAAATTGTACTCCCTTAGGGTTTACGGGTCTAGGAAGTTCAACAATTACACTAATCTTATCTAAATCCATCGAAATGCCATTTTTGGACACTATATGCCCTAAAATTTTGCCTTGTCGAACCATGAACTTGCATTTCTTTAGGTTGAGACAGATTTGGTAAATTTGACACTTCTCAAAGACTTTTTGGATGTGGTCTATATGATCGGCTCACTTAGTTGAATGTACGCACAGGTCATCCATGAAAATCTCAAGGAATTCCCATAGATATTCTCTAAATTCATGAGCCATTAGCCTCTGGAATGTGGCTGGAGCATTGGTTAGCCCAAATGGCATAACCCAGTATGTAAAAATACCCCATTCAGCGGCAAAAGCTATTTTGTGTTGGTCTTGTAGTGCTATGGACACTTGATTATAGCCCAAAAAAACATCAAGGAAAATGTAAGCTTGCTTTTTGAGCTACTCTTTCTAACACATGGTCAGTGATACGTAGAGGGTAGCTATCTCTTACGGTTGCAGCATTTACTTGCTTAAGATTAACACTGACTCGCAGCTTGTCGTTCTTTTTTGACACAATCACAATTGGTGATACCCACTCAGTGTGCTAAATTTTGTAAATGAACTCATTCTCTAGCAGCTTATCAATTTTCTCCTTGATTTTTCTTCCAAAATTATCATTGTACGTGTAAGGCCTTTGTTTTCGTGGTTTTGCATCGTCCTTCATGGGGATAGTATGTTGGCATATAGTCGGCTCTACCCCTTTCAGGTCTTTGTAGCTCCATGCAAAAATGTCTCTCTATTCTTTGAGCGTTGAGATCAACAACTCCTCCTCTTCAGGAGTCAAATCTGTAGCAATATAGACAGGCCTCGATTCCTCACTAGGATTAGCAAGGTCGATTCTTTTTCCATCTTTCGGCCCATCATAAGATGAGCATAAGACTCTCCCATCATTTCAGGTTTATTGTCATCAAACTTCACATCCACCTGGAGAGTTTGCAATGGTGGCCAAAAAGCCCTGCTTCTGTCCATATGCCCTCTACAACCGAGATGGCGCTCTCCCAGTGATCTCATACTGTTGAACATAAATTCAAATCAAAAGTCAAATTTTATGCAACACGCGGCTGGCCAGTCAAATATGCATAAGTAAAAGAGTGTTTAGTGCAAGAATCTTACAAAATCCTCCTCAAAACTGGCCCAGCCGCCACTCCCAAGGTGATGGGATGATCTAGCCTCCACTCGAGCTCTGGCTGCGTCCCTCTGCTGCTGCTGCCACCTGTCTGGAGTGGTCATCCTCTCCTCTCTCATACCCCTCCACTCCTCTCTGTCAAGCCAGGCAGGTTGAGTATCTGTAGTCCGTGTGTCTGAACTTCGATGCTTCATGTAGTCGTGCATGTGCACACCCATCCAAATATCATCAAAAGCATCCCCCCTAGAGGGCACTGGATACTCATGATGCAGTGTACTGATAATATAGTCCTTGGAGGATTTATCCAAGGACCTCCAAGAGACCATGACAGTGTGTCAAAAGATCTGTCTCCACAACTTGTGCATGCGTCTCATAACCTTCTTCCCCTTAGGGGTCATGATGATCTCACCGGTTGTACGATCGATGAGGTATGAATATCCCTCTGGCACCTCCCTGCCATAAACTGTCGGAGTCCTGATTGGAGAAGGAGAACCCTCGTTGGCCAAAACCTCAGGCGTCTCCTGTATAGTGGTCGGGACACTCCTCGGCGTGCTCTGAGCACTCTGTGCCGCATGTGTAGGAGAAACTGCATCGTCGTCCCCGTCGCAACAACCGGGCCTAGACTCTCATGAAAGTCTGCCTACGATGACTACGTCGGCTCATGGCCGACGCAACGGTATGCTCTGAGTGCAAAGGACAGGTCTGGTGCAAGCGCGATCTTGAAGGAGGAGTCTGCTATGAGCGCGATCGCGACTGAGATGTACTGGATCTCCTCATAGTCGCAGCTCTGCCCAACACCTGATCTAGCTGATCAAGTGAAAGAGAAAGCAAGAAGCGATCTATGTCTGCGGTGCTCGGGTGAGCGCTATTGGTGGGATCACTCATACTGCAGGTGTATCAAAGAGGTGTGTCTGTAGCTCCACGAGAATATAGAAACCTGTATATACAAAATAGATGAGACATACTACTCTCTCTCTGTGCATCTCTCTCATTGAACAATTTTAAAAATGTAATAAACAAAGATCTGTGGCATGTAACGAGGACGCTCATTATGCAAGGTCGCTTGTGGGAGATCAATGCATGGATCAATGCATGTTATGACGATGTGTGCATTAAGCCGGGCGTATTTCTTGCTGGGCGCCTGCAACTGGTTTAGGGTTTAGGGTAGCTTCTTGGAGAGTCGAAGAGCCGATTCAAGAGCAAGTAATGAGTTAGTTCATGGAGCATAAACGTAAGTGGATTCCAACAAGGCTGGTTATGTGAAGGCTAGTTATGTGAAGGCTAAAGCATCTGCACATCAATCTACTGCTATTCCTCCGCGTTTTTAGCATTGGCACCTTCCTTCCTACAACGTTTTTCAGCCCCGGACTATATCTCATCAGCATTTTCAGTTGTGGATCCCTCTTTCATCAGCATTTTGCTAGGTGGTGGCCTCTTGACTGTTGTGCGGGGCGTCGGGTGACTAGGAGAAGCTATTTGGTGGCTGTTTTTTGCTATTTTCTGCACTTTTGGGGTTGTTTTCAACCTTGGACAATGGTATCGGAGGTATTTTCCAAGCTTGTGGAGGTACCCTACAAGCAGCTTTGCGGCCTACTTCTTCCTCGGCTATTCCCCTCTTCAGAGAGGGTATTCTGGTGCATTTTCTTGAATTTTCTTCTTGGAGAGTGTCTTCTGAGAGCGGTTAAAGGGCTCGGTTTGGTTCTTTCAATAGGCGTGTTTGCGGAGGTGTTTTTGTGCAGCTTTGATGGGTCCTCCTTGTGTATCACCAGAAGTCTCCCCGGCAGTGCAAACTTGCAATAGTGCCTTTGAGGTATGGTCTAAACTAGAGGATCTCTATGTTAGAATATGGCATCTCACGTGTGTTAATTAGGCTCATTTATTGGATGGTCACTTGAGAGGTAGGTAATTACCTAACTCTAGAAAATGTTTCCAGTGCCTATAAATAGGACAGCATCACCAAAGAAGCAACAAGAAGCCCAAAGTGAACTCTGAGAAGAAGAAACCACAGGAGAAAAGGAAGCCCATCAACTTCGAGAAGAGAAAAGGAAACAACAATCAAGGGTGGAAGCATGAATAGGTGGTACAAAAACCAATGTCTTTGACACTTCTTTCCAAGTGGTTTCAAGAACCTTAAAGTTTACCATTTTTGAGAAAATAAAAAAATAGTATGTTTCAAGAACGTCAAATTTTACAATTTGAATGAAAATTGGGATCTTCTGCAACGGCTCTTGCTCTCCCTCGATCTCTGCTTCTCGCTCTTTCTGACATGCCCGAGCACCTTTAGCAAAGAATCCCTGGACTCTCTCTCTCTCTCTCTCTCTCTCTCGGGAGCTGCAGCAAACAATCCGTAGATTCTCTCTCTCTCTCTCTCTCTCTCGCTCTCTCACACACACACACACACACACACTCTCTCTCTCTCTCTCTCTCTCTCTCTCTCAATCATGGAGGGCCTCCATGACAGTAACAGCTCACGTCATGTGGCACCTCGAGATTAAAGGTGCAACATGACTTATTACGTTCATGCACTTCTTGACATCTGGAAGAGGGAATGCATGTAAATGCGTCATTGCTTGCCTACATAGCATCATTCAAAATAGAAAATGCATGTCATGCGTCGTTGCGTGCATACAAAGTATATTTATGAAGAGGAAATGCGTGTAAATGTGTCGTTGCATGCGTTTGCATCATCATTCAAAAGAGGGAATGCATGTAATGCTTCGTGGAATGCATACATAGTATATTTAGGAAGAGGGAATGCGTGTAAATGCATCATTGCATGGTCTTCGTTCGGAAGAGGAAAGCATGTGTATGTGTCGTTGCATGTGTATGTGTCGTTGCAATTAACATTAATGTCAATTAACATTAGTTTTCCCTTGCAGAGTTTGCCTACAATTTATCTCATCACAGAAGCTTAGGCATGACTCCCTCTAAGGCTTTGTTTGGACAAGATTTTCTAACTCCCCTCAAGTTGTCAGATCCTTTGATTTCAATGCCAACTACCAAAGATATGCTTGAAGAAATGGACCAACAACTCAAGTCAATTAAAGAAAATCTCAAGGTAGCCATTGATTGACAGAAGAGCTACGCCAAATTGAAAAGATCAGCCAGAGAGTTTCAAGTGGGAGAAATGGTTTTCCTAAGAGTTAAGCCTAAGAGGAGTTCCCTAAAGTTAGGAAAGATCAGAAAGTTGGCCTTTAGATATTGTGGCCCCTATCAAGTCACAAAGAGGATAGGGCATCAGGCCTATGAATTATTGCTCCCACCGCACCTTAAGATTCATAATGTTTTCTCTGTCAGCTTGTTAAAGAAGTATGTCCTGAACCATGGCATGTTTTAGGAGTTGATGATGTCGCTTTTGTGTCGCAGGATGAGGTACTGGCGGAACCTGAAGTTATCTTGTAGTCCTAAGAAAAGCGGCTGAGGACCAGGACACTACGCAAAGTTTTGGTGTAGTGGGCTACCCTGCTGAAGAGGCTTCTTGGGAGGACTGGGACCAGCTTCTAAAGAAATTTCCATATCTATCGAGCTAAGGAAAGTTTTTTTTGTTTTATTGGGGAGTTTGTAAGGGCCCTCCCCGCCCTCGAATGATATATTTTTAAATCAACAGCTTTTACCGACTTCCAAAAGTTTTTGTAATTTAAATTCCCCCCTCCGTTGATGTAATATGGATGCTCTTTTGAAAAATTAATGGATCAAGTTCAGCAGCAGAAATATGGATTCAATTTGTTCTCTATGTGTCAGTCAAATTTTTTAATTATGAGCAGGGTTGCATCGAGAGAGTTAAAGATTTATTTTTTTAATCCAAACCCATGGTACATTTAAATTTTTTTTAAAAAGAACTCCAGTGAGGTGTACAAGACCGCTCGATCCTTGCTTTGCGTTGGAAGTTTTTTCTTTTAAGACACGAAGACGGCCATACCACAAAATTTTTCAATCGCTTGAATTAAATCCCGGACCTTGGTAAAAATTTTTTATAAAACTGCGTGGGCAAGGATTTAACGCAGGAACTCGCAGCTCCGTTGGGATTTTAAATCCTAGTTGGAGCACCAACTAGCCTTGATAAGGAAGTAATGGGATGGGGACCTGCAGTTGAGCATAGAAATTGGGTTTGTCAAAAAGGACAGACAAATTTGTAAGAAGAATTTAACTTGTAAGGATGAAAGGAGGGGAAGAAAAAAGAGAAGGGCACCTTGTACTATGAATTTATTTTGTGTAAGAGAAGGATAGAAAGGTGAAAGGCTTAGGGAATGAAGCATGTACCTCCTAGCTTGGGGAAAAAGTTTCTCTCTCTCTCACATCCCTTCTAAATGAAAAAAACGTAGTCTCTCTCTCTCTCTTAGTCTTTTTTTAAAAAACCCATAGCCTTGAAGCATTTCTCCCTCTCTCTAAGCTTTAGAAATCCAAATTTTAGCCAAGAAGTGCATCTCTCTCTCTCAATGTCTGTAAATCGGCTGCCAACGTTCTCTCTCTCTCTCCTTCGTGAACCCACACGTGCAGACAGCCGTGAGGAGGCGCTTGAGCATCTCTCTCTCTCCATCGAGCTTGGGTAGGAGCCTTTGAAGGCTAAGGTAAGCAAAGGGCAAGGCAAGAAGGCAAGCAAGGAAAGACGGGGTTTGCAAAGGGAAGCTTGGCAAGAAGGAAGGTGGAGAGCTTTTTCATTGGCGGTGGAAGGCTTGTGGCTAGCGGAAGTAATCCTCATACACACATAGCTTGGGAGCATCCCTCTCTCTCTTTTGGACCCTTGAAGCCACTAGCAAAGCAAGGGCAAGAAGAGGGCAAGAGCAAGGGCAAGAAGAGGGAATGAGGAAAGCAAAGAAGGGCAAGAAGAGGGAATGAGGAAAGCAAAGCAAGGGCAAGAAGAGGGAATGAGGAAAGCAAAGAATCAAGGCAAGGGGCTATTCAAGGATCCGAACCCTCAAGCTTTGCCCCCAATTGGGGTAGGTTGGCTCTCTTTCTCCTCTTCTTTCATCTTGCTATGAGTCTTTCATTGCTTTGAATCTATTGTTGATCATTGCTTTGAATCTATTGTTAATCATTGTTATGAACCTATTATTTGATCATTGCTTTGAATTTATTGTTGATCATTGTTATGAACCTATTGCTTGATCATTGTTATGAACCTATTGCTTGATTATTTCTATGAACCTATTGATTGATCATTGCTATGAATCCATTGTTTGGTTATTGCTAAGAGTTCATTGCTTGGCACATTGCTAGGGACCCTTCACTTGAAGTTGCTATGAACTTCATTGGCTGAATATAGCTATGTAGTCATTGCTTTGTATGTTGCCAAATTTCCATTGCCTAAAGAAGGTTAAGGTTTTCCCTACTATGCCATTAAAGAGAACTCTAGGTTTCATTGTAGGTCACTAGATGATGCTAGGATCCCATTGCTTTGCCCTCAAAGTGGCTATGCCTTTTCTTGAGAAATTCCTTGTTATGTTGAGGGTTGCTCTAACTCCACTACCTTGCATACATAGCACCGTTAAGAAGAGGGAATGCATGTAAATGCATTGTTGATTGCATTTATAGCATCGTTAGGAAGAGGGAATGCATGTAAATGCATCGTTGCTTGCATACATATACCATTAGGAAGAGGGAATGCATGTAAATGCATCGTTGCTTGCATACATAGCATCGTCAGGATGAGGTAATGCATGTAAATGCATTGTTGCTTGTATACATACACCCTTAGGAAGAGGGAATGCATATAAATGCATCGTTGCTTGCATACATACACCGTTAGGAAGAGGGAATGCATGTAAATGCATCGCTGCTTGCATACATAGCAGCGTTAGGAAGAGGGAATGTATGTAAATGCGTTGTTTGCATACTTAACATTGTTTGGAAGAGGGAATGCATATAAATGCGTAGTTTCTTGCATACATACACCGTTAGGAAGAGCGAATGCATGTCAATGCGTCGTTGCTTGCATACATAGCATCGTTAGAAAAAGGGAATGCATGTAAATGCATCATTGCTTGCATACATACATCATTAGAAAGAAGGAATGCATATAAATGCGTCGTTTCTTGCATACATACACCGTTAACAAGAGGGAATGTATGTAAATACGCCGTTGCTTGCATACATAGCATCGTTAGGAAGAGGGAATGCATGTAAATGCATCGTTGCTTGTATACATACATTTCTAGAAAGAGGGAATGCATGTAAATGCGTTGTTGCATGCATACATAGCATTGTTAGGAAGAGGGAATGCAAACATAGCATCCTTAGGAAGAGGGAATGCATGTAAATGCATCGTTGCATGCATACATACACCGTTAGGAAGAGTAAATGCATGTAAATACGTCATTGCATGCATATGCCTCATAGTGCGGAAGAGGGAAGGATGCATACGCATTGTTGGATGCATTTACGTCATAGTTAGGAAGAGAGAAGGATGCATACGCGTCATTGGATGCGTTTACGTCATAGTTAGGAAGAGGGAAGGATGCATATGCATTGTTGGATGCATTTACGTCGTAGTTAGGAAGAGGGAAGGATGCATACACATCTTTGGATGCGTTTACGTTATAGTTAGGAAGAGGGAAGGATGCATACGCATGGTTAGATGCATTTACATTGTAGTTAGGAAGAGGGAAGGATGCATACACATTTTTGGATGCGTTTACGTCATAGTTAGGAGGAGGGAAGGGCGTATACACATCATTGGATGCATTTATGTCATAGTTAGGAAGAGGGAAGGACGCATATGCATTGTTGGATGCGTTTACATTGTAGTTAGGAAGAGGAAAGGATGCATATGCTTTGTTGGATGCGTTTACATCATAGTTAGGAAGAGAAAAGGATGCATACACTTCATTGGATGCGTTTACTTTGTAGTTAGGAAGAGGGAAGGATGCATATACGTTGTTTGATACATTTACATTGTAGTTAGAAAGAGGGAAGGATGTGCTTGTGTTGTTGCCATTTGAAACGTAGGTGTAACCCCAAAATGTCTAAAAGTGTAAGATAGCTTTGTGAGTCTGCTTGCACAAGGAAAGAAAGATGAATTTAGCTTTAGTTCATTTCAATCTATGGTGGTGTCACAAAAGTTGTTTTTTTGGAGGATTCTAGTTGTTCCTGATTGGCCATAATCTGGCCATGGATTGAGTAAATGAATTGTACATAAGAGAAGTTTGTTTTAAAGTTACTGTATTTAAATAATTTCTAGTTGTTAAGATGTCTACCCTCAACGGCTGGGAAAAAAGCCCGTTTGATGCTTATTCATGTTAAAGTTTCCCTCTACGGCTAGGGAAAAAGAACGTTTTATGCTTATTCGTGTGAAAGTTTCCCTCTACGGCTGGGGAAAAAGCCTGTTTAATGCCTATTTGTTTCCCTTGAGACTGGAGTAAAGCCTAGTCTATCTTTTCATTCGTTTGAGAGTCCTCCATACAAAGGAGACTCTGGAAAAAATTTCGCAGCCATTTTATGGCGAGGATGGTCATGGACGACCATCCCTTCTTCAACGAATCCCTAGTAGGCAGGGATAAGCGGGAATGGGGAAATTTATTTTTCTTTTTGGGGTAGATAATGAGAGATCGCACTGGTTGTGTGAAGAGCAAGGTTAATTTGCAGTCTATTATGTTTCTGTCTATTTCTTATTGTTATCAATCATAAGTCTATGCAGTCAATCTTAATCTGCAAGTTAAGGAGATGCTGGATAGATTGCTGAAAGTTGGTTTTATAGCACCCATAGAGAATTCGGATTGGATTTCTTCGATCGTCATTGTGGAGAAAAAGAACAAGAAGCTGAGGATTTGTGTGGACTACAAGAAGCTAAATGCGGCTACCATCCTGGATGTTTTCACTGCCATACATGGACTCAATTCTGGATGATGTAGCAGGGCATGATATCTATTCTTTTCTGGATGGGTTCAGCAGGTATAATCCGATTGATGAATATAATCTATTCTATGTCTTTTGTGGTAATGTGCATGGAAGATGCCAATGATGAATACAATCTGCTGTTGGGCAGATCCTAGTTGCGCCAAGCAAAGGTGCAGCATAGCTGGGAATTTAATCAGATGAGCATTTGTTGGGAGTGCAAGAAAGTGAAGGTCTCCTTGCGAGAATGTAGTCAACTCAGAAGTGCAATCTGGCCGGTGATTTGCAGAAACAATGAATATGGTGGAAGAGTTGGAGGATGATGAGGAGGAATAATTTCTTAAGGAAAATGCCAAGTTGATACCACTCTGTTCAGTGGATGTGGCATACATAGCAGAGAAATATGCGGTGGCTAGCCCAGTAGTATGTTTGACGACAGCGAATGCAGGGAAAGTTCTAGTGGAGAATATGCTGGCAATCGATGGATTTGAGTCGGAAGATGATATGAAGACTATTTTAGAAAAAGAACGTGTGTTCGATGTGCAGATGAGAAGAATCACAAGGGTTGAGGAAGATGTCTTGGAAACAAATTTTTTGGGACATGATAATGTGTCAAAGCCAGGGAAAGTCAGCACGCTATTGGAAGCATATTTTTGCACACGGCTAGTCAAATTGCTCAAGGAATTTTGGGATGTGTTTGCATGGGATTAATTAAAATGAAGGGGTTGGATCCGCAGTTCTATCATCATCAGTTCACTTGAAGCAGGATGCAATTCCGTCTCGACAGCCAACGGTATCGCATGAATCTGCATGTGGCAAAGCAAGTTAAGGAGATGCTGGATAGATTGCTGAAAGTTGGTTTCATAGCACCCATAGAGAATTCGGATTGGATTTCTTCGATCGTCATTGTGGAGAAAAAGAACAAGAAGCTGAGGATGTGTGTGGACTACAAGAAGCTAAATGCGGCTACCATCCTCGATGTTTCCACTGCCATACATGGACTCAATTCTGGATGATGTAGCAGGGCATGATATCTATTCTTTTCTGGATGGGTTCAGCACTATAATCCGATTACTAGTATGTTAAGAGGGTAATCAGTCGCGTATCAATTACTTAGGTTAAGTAGCGTGATCCACATGGCAACCACGATGTTTCTTGCCATGATGGTTCTTGGATGATGAGGTTGCATGGGCACACGTTCTCATGGTCCTCCTGAGTCGGTTGTGCCATCTACTCGGAGGTCACTACGTGGGCGTGTAGTGGCGGATCATGACTCTTCCGAGGAGGAGCTCCTCCTGGGGCAGATCCATTGGGAGGTCATGGGGCATCTAGTTTAGTTCCTAGGTGGTGGACACGGTCTTGCCCGCGTCTTGGCCGCCTATATGCCGCCCATGGGTGGGGCGACTGGTTGTAACACAACTGCATTTGCCAAGGGGTGCCGCACACCAATTGTTTCCTCAAACAGCACTGGCTCAACCGCAAGTTTTGGTGATGACGGTGGCAGCAAAGTATCCAAAATTTTAGCGAAAGTCAGATGAGGATCCTGATGCGCATGGTTGGAAGTTTGACAAGATTTATGGGTTGAATGTACCAGCTCCACTGGTACAATAGCATAAAGAGTCAGTATTTGAATCTACTCTGAGTGGTAAAGCATCCAGATGGCTGTCAAAATACTCGGTAGATCATTTCTTGGATTATGATGTGCGAGTGGATTCTTGCGGCGTTTTTGGGTAGAGAAAATTGTAGTGCAAAACTTGAAAAACTACAGATTCTCAAACAAGGCGAGTGCACGTCGGAGGTGCTCAATGAATAATTTTTGAAAGGTCTGTCAAAGGATCTTCGGATAGCATTGGCTATCGTGGATAAAGTCAATAGAGCACTGTCGGCGGATGTGCTTGCAAGGGTAATCTTGGCAGGAGAGTCGTTGGAAGATGATGACAGATCCACTAAAATGAAGACAAAGAAGAAGGTAGGGAAAAGTTCATCGCATGGCAAATAATGCAAGAGCTTTGATGAGGATTCCGATGCAGAGAGTGGGGAGAGTGCTTCAGATGATACTATTAGCACTAATTCTAATGAGGATCCTGTGAAGGAGACTCGAAAATCTCATAAAAGTGGGAAGGTAAATACAAGTACAACAGGGGATCAGTTGTGCAGCTAAATCTATGAAGAAAATTTGTTGCTCTTTGTGTCGCAATCCGGGTCATTAAGCCACTGACTGTGCTTTGAATAACAAATGGTGTGCAATCTCCACAACTAACACACATAACACCACTGAGTGTTACTATAATGGCTTGGCTCAAAAAGCTCGGCCTACCTCTCAAATGAACATTCCTGGGAAGGAGAAGGAGGGACCGGATTAGAGAGTTGCATGGGCACTGAACACAAGAAGTTCAGAAGGCCCTACACATGTGGTGGACGCGGCGGTGGAGGCCATGGTTGCCATCAGGGTGGCGGTCGATTGTCCAAAAATATGCTTATTATGCATGTAGGAAGGTAATTGGTGGAAAGATTTCCCGATAGCACAAGAATATGATCCAAAGAAATGAGAGAAACAAGCTCAGGCCGGAGGCAAGCAACCAAGTGTGTTCATGGTGCAAATCGAGCCTTTTGAAGGCGCAGTGGAGCCGAAAGTCTGCATAGTCATGTGTTCGGGGACAAAGTTAAAAAATCCTACCAAAGCACAGGAAGAGGTGTGCCAGTAGGTGCATGCTTGGGTGCAGGAGCAATCACCTAAGGGGGACACAAGACAAGTGCTAATGAAAGTACAATTTTGGAAAGCTGTAACAGTGATAATGGATGGCAATATGCCAACATATTCACAAACGCAGGTGTTAGAAGGATCTACATTGTAGCCTCAATAGTAGCTGCAAACAGAGGAGGATGCTTGGGATGGGCCAGTGTTGGAAGCAAAGATTCAAGTCAAACTTCGTAAATTACCACGGGTAGTGCCCAACTTTCATAAAGCTTTGCTACCATTGGTGGCTTTGAGTAAACAATTGCCAGATATGGGAGATGATGCCATTCAGATTGCACAAGCTGACCTAGTACCCAAAGCGCCGATGGTGGCGGATACCCGCATTCTAAAAATTTATGTGGGCTACAAAGGCTTGGTGATCGATCAGGTACTAATTGATGGTGGGGCAGGAGTCATCATTGTGACTCGGAAGACTTGTGAAGAAATGGGATGATTGGAGTGGCTTCCTGCACCTTTTCTAGTATGAATGGCGGATCAAAGATGAGTGCGGCCTCTTGGGATTCTCAAAGGGATTGTGTTGGACATAGGGGGAGTCTCATTTTCTATGTCTTTTGTGGTAATGTGCATGGAAGATGCCAATGATGAATATACTCTGCTGTTGGGCAGACCCTAGTTGCGCCAAGCAAAGGTGCAGCATAGCTGGGAGTTTAATCAGATGAGCATTTGTCGGGAGTGCAAGAAAGTGAAGGTCTCCTTACGAGAATGTAGTCAACTCAGAAGTGCAATCTGGCCGGTGATTGCAGAAACAATGAATATGGTGGAAGAGTTGGAGGATGATGAGGAGGAATAATTTCTTAAGGAAAATGCCAAGTTGATACCACTCTGTTCAGTGGATGTGGCATACATAGCAGCAAAATATGCGGTGGCTAGCCGAGTAGTATGTTTGACGACAGCAAATGCAGGGAAAGTTCTAGTGGAGAATATGCTAGCAATCGATGGATTTGAGTCGGAAGATGATATGAAGACTATTTTAGAAAAAGAATGTGTGTTCGATGCGCAGATGAGAAGAATCACAAGGGTTGAGGAAGATGTCTTGGAAACAAATTTTTTGGGACATGATAATGTGTCAAAGCCAGGCAAAGTCAGCACGCTATTGGAAGCATATTTTTGCACACAGCTAGTCAAATTGCTCAAGGAATTTTGGGATGTTTTCGCATGGGATTAATCGAAATGAAGGGGTTGGATCCGTAGTTCTATCATCATCAGTTCACTTGAAGCAGGATGCAATTCCGTCTCGATAGTAATAACGGTATCGCATGAATCTGCATGTGGCAAAGCAAGTTAAGGAGATGCTCGATAGATTGCTGAAAGTTGGTTTCATAGCACCCATAGAGAATTCGGATTGGATTTCTTCGATCGTCATTGTGGAGAAAAAGAACAAGAAGCTGAGGATGTGTGTGGACTACAAGAAGCTAAATGTGGCTACCATCCTGGATGTTTCCACTGCCATACATGGACTCGATTCTGGACGATGTAGCAGGGCATGATATCTATTCTTTTCTAGATGGGTTCAGCAGGTATAATCAAATCCGGATGGCTCTGGAAGATCAGGCCAAAACAACCTTCATTACAGCATGGGGAGTGTTTGTCTACACGGTCATGTGGTTTGAATTACGGAACTCCCCTTCCACATTTCAAAGGGATATGTATGAAATCTTTGGCCATCTGGCAGAATTCATGTGGGTGTTTCTGGATGATCTGAGCGTCTTTGGTTCTCTGCTCAAACATCTAGAGCATTTGCGGCTTTGCTACCAACACTATAAAGAGGTATCTTTTAGTCTCAATCTGCTCAAATGTGCATTTGCAGTCCGTGGTGGAAAATTGTTGAGCCATGTCATTTCAAAGGAGGGTATTGCGGTAGATCCAAACAAAGTGATTGCGATTATGCAAGTTCCGCCCCACGAGCAGATCCTAAAGGTTGCATGTGGTTTTTGGGCCACGTTAGGTTGCATGGGAGGCATTTGCAATTTCTTGCTGATCTAGCTATTCCATTGAATGTTGTAGCTCATGTTGAATGCAATGAGTTCAAGTGGTCAGATGAATGTGATCTAGCGTACTGCAAATTAAAGATACAGCTCTTAAAATCTCTAGTAATGATTCCACCAGATTGGGGTGTGGATTTCCATATTTTTGTGGATGCCTCGGATGTGGCTATGGGAAGTGTGCTGATGCAGGAGCAGACGGCGGGATGGTTCCATCTGGTCTACTATACCAACCCGCAGGCCAAGAAAAATTACTCAACGATAGAATGGGAATGTTTGGGAATGATCTATTCGATCAAAAAATTTCAACATTATTTTTTGGGGAGGAGATTCTTCTTTCATGTAGATCATTCGGCACTATTGTATTTAGTGCGACAACAAAATCTTATAGGCAGACTGGCACGATGGGTGTTAGTGCTAGAGGAATTCGATTTTGAGGTCATCCATCAGCCGAGTAACGAGCATTTGGTGGTAGATTATCTTTCACGCTTGGATCCAGGAGAGCCTACTCTACAGGGGTTGACGATGAATTCCTTGATAGGGCACTATTTGCAGTCAGCCAGGAGGAATGGCATAACAGTGAGTAAGCCCTTCTCAAGAGATGCCACGGACTTGGTATGACAAGATGTTGATGTTTCTCAATACGGGGGAAATGCCCTCTCATCTTACAAGGGATCAACAGAGGCAGCTGACCTTAAGGAGTTGATCTTTTGACGTCTGCATTGGCAAGCTCTACTACCACAATGTAGCCGATGTGCTATTGAGATGTGTCTTACCGCATGAAAGGGAAGCACTAATCAATGAGGCACATTGTGGGGTATTAGGCGAGCATTTTTTCAGACAACTAATAGCAAAGAAAATTTTACAAAGTGGGCTGTGGTGGCCATCAGTGCATATGCAGACTCCCAGCAATTTGTGCAAGATTGCAACACTTGTCAGCAAATGGGACAGCCATCTTAGCTTCATCAGGTTTTTCCGTTGGTGCCATTTCAAAAGTGGGGCTTGGATTTCATTGGGCCTATCAAACCTGCAGCTGCATGGACAGGACACCACTACATTTTGACAACAACATATTACTGTACAAAGTGGGTGGAAGCATGGGCATTATGGGACAACACCGCACTTTCGGTCGTAAAATGCTTATATAAGGATGTGTTCACTCGTTTTGGATGCTCGGTGGAGCTGGTAAGTGATTGTGGCTGGCATTTCATCAACAAAGTCATCAAAAGAATGCCCAAATTTTACATGGTGTTGCATAAGAAGTCATCTCCATACTACCCGCATGCTAATGGATTAGCAGATTCTTCAAACAAGCAGGTGGTGCGGATCTTGATGAAGTTGGTCAGTATACACCGCAGTGATTGGGATGTGAAGTTGCCAACTACATTATGGGCTTATCAAACTGCGTTTAAGGTTGCAACTGGATTAACAACTTTTAAATTAGCATTTGTCATGGAGGATATCACACTAGTTGAATATGTGGTGCCTAGTTTGCGACTTCGAGCAGAAGACAGGTTGCTGCCAGAGGATGTACTCTCACTAGATGAGGAGCGGTTAAAGAGTTTCTAATGGATGCAGGAGTTGTAAAATCAGAGGAAAGTCCAGGAGGATAGACACTCGAAATATAAATTTTTCACTCGGGGGCAGTTGGTGCTGGTTTTTTGTGATCGCGTGTTTAAAAATCCCAAGAAATTAAAAGTCATGTGGTCTGCTGGGCTGTTCAGGGTGTTTGCACCTAGCGGGCCAACGTTCTTTTTTTTTGCTAATCTTCTAGGGGATGTGCTGCCCTCTCCGGCCAATTGGTTTTGGATGCGACACTATCATGGGGCAGCACCTCTTCAATGCCCATTTCCAATTCTCAAGGAGCGAGAGGTCTCCGTGATGATGGTTTTATTACTCACGAATCAGAAAGTGATGGGGTTTGTAGATTCTCATCACGTGGTTTGAGTCAGAGTGTAGTTGCATGGTGACACCTGGAGGAGTGGTTGCATGCAAAATCAGGGTATTCTAATTTGGGAAGTTTATTTTGCTGCGCGCACTACTATGGTAAAGAGAAGCTCTCTGTGTGTCTGTACAACCTTGGTGCGCGCTATTACAGAAGAAGCCATGACTCCTTTGACAATTTAGTTTTAACTAGTGCAGGAGCTGGAATGGGCCGCAAAAAATGCATGGTTGTGGGATATTTGCGTGTAAATGTTTGCCAACTTACATTGGGGCAGAGTGCCATCTCACCCTAGGGCATTGCGCATTGTTCAACAGTTGGATGTGGGAGATGAGGTGGAAGTTCATAGGGAACAAAGGCAATTATCAATCAGGTTGATTGAAGGAAAGCTTCATTTGCTAGCAGACGAGATATGGATTACAATTGTCGCTATAACAGGACAAGAAATGGAGGTGGAGTTGGGCCTAAGGTGAGCGGGGAGTACAAGTTGTCACGGTGTGCAGACATGCATACGCGGGATTGTTACATGTGGTTTATAGAAGCACTCTAGCTTCAAGTAAAAACCTACACCCTCTCTGTGTGCACCAAGGGAATGTTGAAGACAACATAAATCACTATGGTGGTGTGGGCTAGAGTCTTAAAATACTGCATTCGGGTGGAAGCTCAGAGGGTGGTTGCACATGCGGCATGGGTTACAGCGGGAGCAAGAGGAGCAGTTGTAATCAATTGTAAGATGGGCCAAGTTTTTCAAATTCTTTTCCCAGACGAGCTAGAGTATGCGGTTGCTCTCACACCAGATTGCCATATAGTGGGAGCTGTTCCACACACTGCAGAAGTTATAGTTTTGCTAGGGGCTAGTGTTGAATCATCACAGAGAAGGGGGCAAAAGAGGGGACGTGCAGAGAGTACATCAGCAGGTTCATTTGTGATTTCTACAAGTGGCTTATCTGGGGAACAAAGGGGGGCACAAACCATACTTCAAGGGGCCTCCTTAGCTTTGGATGCATAAAGGACACATACAATCGATGGATTAGACTCCCCAACCGCAACCTTATACTATGTGAAATTGATGCAACCGATGGATCTTTTAATGTGTGGGCTTACACAATAGACTAAAAACATGTTAGGGAACATAAACAAGCTCTGAAATCACTGTTCTGAGACATTATAAAAGTCGCGACTTTCATAACAGCACACACAAAAACAACAATTTTGAGGAAAATAACCCTACCATCTTCTTAAACTACTCCTAGTACCACTTTCTTACAAACAAAGTTAATCAAATTCAGCCCTTAACAACCGATTTGGACACATTAAGCAAGAGGTATATATATATATATATATATATATACGCACACACACACACACACGCACACACACACACACACACATATATATATATATATATGTGTGTGTGTGTGTGTGTGTGTGCGTGTGTGTGTGTGTGTGTGTGTGTGTGTGTGTGTGTGTATATATATATATATGTGTGTGTGTGTGTGTGTGTGTGTGTGTGTGTGTGTGTGTGTATATATATATATATATGTATGTATATATACATACATATATATATATATGTATGTATATATATATATATATATATATATATATATTACAACAAGGGTGCATTATTGAAAGCCATTCACTTTCACATACTATCTCCACAAAGAGTACAACAAAGAAACAAAGCTATCAAGCTAGCATTACTATACATTGTACAATAAATTTGGTCACGTGGGCTATAATTCACTTTCCCATAGTTGCTTTCACATTCCCGTACTCGATAAAACAAAAACTATTCCAAGGGATGTCGCAAAAATGATCACTTCAAGACAATTGTGCATTGTTTACATTGTAATGTAAATTTGGTCACATGGGCTATTCACTTTCTATACTTTCTTTTACTGCTTCCACAAAGTTCACACAACAAAGCATGAAAGTTGTCCTTTTTGCATCCTGATCTCCAAGTTCCGATCTTTTCTCTTATTGTAAATGATAATCAGAGGATGTGGAATATGCTTAGTAGATGCTGGTATGGTTCATATGGATTGCCAGTAACGAATGTGTGTGTGTCTGATAACAAGGGTGCATTATTGAAAGCCGTTCACTTGTCTCCACAAAGAGTACAACAACGCAACAAAGTGTCAGGCTAGCATCATTATACATTGTACAATAAATTTGGTCACATGGGCTATAATTCACTTTCCAAGGGTTGCTTTCACATTCCCATACTTGGTAAAAAAAACTATCCCTAAGGATGCCGCCAAAAAGACAAGTGTGCATTGTTTTTACGTCCTTTTTACATACTCTCCAAGTTCCATACCTATCTTTTCTAGAGCCCTATCACAAAGCAGAGTGGAAAAATAACTTTAAACCTTTACGGCCACTTTTCTTCACTTTTCTCCAACAGAGAAGGTACCATAACTGTGAGAGACATTTTTCTTCAACAGAGAAGCTACCGTAACTTTTCTTCAACAGAGAAGCTATTGTAACTGTGAGAAACATTTTTCCCCACACGTGACACACGCGCACGGGGCAAGCGGTAACTCAGCTGGGATCACTATAAATTGAGCTCCAGCCTCGGCCCTCAACAGATACCTACAACTGTCAACAAGTAAAATCTGCGACGATGGCTGGTGCGCGCAGGTAGCGCTCTCTCTCTCTCTCTCTCTCTCTCTCTCTAATATGATTTACTACAGCTTAATCAATGTATATATGCTAAGAACAACTCACTAATTTTGGGTCTCTTTCTCTCTCTCTCTCTCGCTCTCTCTCTCTCTCACTCTCTCTGATTAATATGATTTACTGCAGCTTAATTAATGTATATATGCTGACCAGAGCAGCACACTAATTTTGGTTGGTGCTCTGCAGCATATTCATGTTCATGTTCTGCATGGGTGCCATGGTGGCGCTAATAGGAGATAGAAATACCATCATATCTACATGAGACAAAGAGCCCTCTGCCTGAAGCATGATTAAGGAGAAGTGTAGGATTAAGATTATCCTTTACTATTGTCAATGTACCGGAGTAGCCATCAGGAGAACCACCATAAAACAGAGAGTACTGACGAGTGTGCCTTATCATGCAGCTTATGTTCCTGTATACAAACCACATCAAAATCCTGCTCTAAAATCCATTTCCATAAAGCCTTCAATTTATCAGGACTATGAAGGCCTTTCACGTTGAAGGAAGCAATCTTCATGCAAGTTGGGTATTTGGAACCATCTCCCTTGGCTCCCTAGACTGCTCTGAATCATTCATGACAATCTCAAGATTAACTGAGCTATTATTTGTATGCATAGTTTCCTCTAACGCAAGATCCTGAGCAAGAGCATCATAATTATTATAATTAGAATAGCCAGAGGAAAAGGAGTACCTGGTTCGGGGTTTAGTAAGAGCTCTCCTGTACGACACATTGGTAAACCCATCAGAATCCATAGTCCTCTTCCCTTTGTCAGGTGATTTGGAAGTAGAAGGAGGCACTGATGCAGATGCCTGATTGACCGGATTCATATGTCCCTTATGAGGAGAAGCATGCATAGGAGGCCTCCCCTGTTGTCTAGGAACAGAAGGAGGGGATGAAGGCTGTGACGCAGGGAGCCGGGTTTTCCCAAAGATGTGCTCAGAAGGAACCATCGTTTTACTTCCAGGATAACTGGGAATGAGCTTTATGTTAACTGCTGAGAGAGTAGGACGGTTTTTGGAGAAATGCCCAATATTACCACAATGAGAACATGCTCCTGTAAGAGATCCCCATTTCAAATAAATAACAATCCTGTCCACTCCGATGTCAATCTCTAATGTGGAAGGGAATTTTTCATCTGTCTTCCACATGATACAAACCTTGTTCCTGTTAGGAGAGTTAATTGAGGGTGAGAAAAGCACTTTCCCAAGTGAGCCCGCTATATCATTGATGCCACCCCACAAGAAGGCAGGCAAATCAAACAGCTCCACCCATACCGGAGAGTTAGTGAGAAGATCTTCCTTTATGAGTCTCACTGGCTTCCAAGGAAATACATGCACAACCTGTTGATGCAATAGAACAGTAGGAGTGCTGAGAAATTGATCTCTATCTTCCGGATTATGAAGTAGAACTTCAAAGAGCCCTTGCCCTGCATAAAAAATATTGTCGATGGCAAAGTATTGAAAACCAGCATCGATGGCCATAGCAACATCCTTAATGAGCGGCAATTTTCCCGTGTAGTACAGGACAAGCCCCCTTGAACGAAACACATTCATATGATTCCATGCTACTTGAGGAACAATATGTACAACTCAGTCCCCTTTTACAGAAGGGTCTTTCGTGAAAGCATCATCAAGCACAGATTTTAAAACTGATTCATCAAAAGGCTGAAGCTTAAGAACCTCTGTATCAGGTAGCAAAGGGCTTGCTGCCTCATGCTCCAACACCTTGAATGCAGATGGTAGTTTTCAGAGAGGGTACTCGAAGCCATAACTCAGAAGAAAAAAAAAAGCACCTGAGTTGAATCCCAGGAAGTGTTGCAGAGCTGCGCGCGAGAAGAAAGCCAACGTGTGTGCAGAGCTACGTTTTTGCTTCACGTTCTTCCATCTCCTTATATATATATGTGTGTGTGTGTGTGTGTGTGTGTGTGTGTGTTGGTGTGATGGATTTGTGGCTCTTTGTGTGTCAATAGAAAGGGAGATGTGCATGTAATATGTTTCTTAAAGACACTATTAACATTCAATATCTACCACATGGCCTTCAAATTCAACCTTTTGTTTGGGACACAAAAAAATGAAGTTTCCTTGTGTTGAGAGATGTAATCGCGGTGTTGTGTGTATGTGGGAAAGCACCCTAGAGGAGCAAGATATTGTGGTGAGATATGAATGCCACATGTAATATTGCATGGTGTGTGAGAGTTGACCAAAAGAAGTGGAAAAGGGGTTGCCACATGGATGATGATATGTAAAGTGGGATAAGGCTAGAGAGCCTATATCATTGTATGGTTCATTGTGATATGCAATACAAGGGAATAGTGTTGAGTGTGCAATCTCCCTCTCTCTCTCTAGTCATGGAGTTTTTAGTGTGGTTTAATCCACCTTAATTATATTGCTTAATCTATGTCCTTCACCATGATCAATCCCATTTCTAGAATCTTAACACCTTGTTGTTTCCAAGCTTGGAAAATGATGGAATCTACAAGAAACACATAAACACCATTTCCTGGGCCCGACCTACCATTTCCTACAACTGAGGTACCATGGACTCACAAGTACAAGAGCAAATCCGTACCATCCAATCGCAAGTATAAGACTAGATGGATACCATCCATTTACATTTTTGCGGATGCCTTGAATTCCCAAAAATTGAATTTCTTGTCTATCACATAGGTCATGACACAACAGTAGGTGATAGCCCTGCAAGAATGCATTCTAGCACCAAGTTTGGGAAATGGAGAACCATAGAACCCACCCCCAAACATGAAGTTTTAGTCTTCTATCATAGAGGGGATTGAGGAGGAGGTCAAGGATGAGGGCAATCCGGTTGCAAAGGGGGACAAGAGTTCGTTCCCTATGACGATGGAAAAGAACCAGGTAGTACTATCACAGTTCAACCCTTGGTTTGCAGCTTGCCTAGCTTCATCAAGTATGATGGTAAGTGATAACATGGTGTAGTCAATAAGTTCATCAAGCAATTTATGGCTCACTTCATGTTAGCTAAGATTAGGGACCCATAAGACAAGGTTCACCTAGCAGCCCCTCATCTCACAAGCAAGGCGGTGCCATGGTGGCAGCATTGGACTGTATAGAACCCTCGTATGCCAAAATATGACTGGAGAACATTACAATTGGGACACAATCATCTCAAATTTCAAGCACTATTTTCTCTATCCACAATACCTCACTACATTGGAGGATGACTTTGTTGAACTCAAGTAGAAAGGAATGCCAAATTTGAGTTACTTCAACAAACTTTTGACCTTAGCTTAGCAAATAGAAGCTACGGATAAGTAGAAGCTCTGGGCCTTCACTTGAGGGTTGGATTCCTCAATCATATATGCGATCAAAAATCTCAACCCAAAGACATATGAGGACGCATTGGCACTGACACAAAACAAGGAGATAAAGCTAAATGATGGTAAGCCAAAGCAAGCAATAGGTGGGAATTCTTTGCAGTAGCATAATGGGAAGGGCCACAACAGTAATAACAACAACAAGAATGAGAAACTAAGCAATAGTTGCAAGCCTAGATGACTCCCAACGAAAACAAAGGGCAAGGATAATAGGTGGATTACTATACGTAGAGAAGCAAAAGGCCTATATGGTCGAATAGAGATGCTTAAGATGTCATGTCAAACAGCATGGGAAGGAGGACTGTATGATGTGGAAGGAAAGGCAATAAGCCTCAATCAAACCAACCACCCTAGCTTCAAAAACCTCAGTAGTCCCAGCCACAAGCGTGGTGGTACAAAGGGCCACATATTTACCATTATCCTCGACACTGGTAGCACAACGGATCTTGTCTCCACATCTAGATGCCAAGTTAGAGTGTATCATGCTGCCCTTTGTGCTCGATGTTGATGGGTTCACACCAGGTATCCGCATGCAGATCACCGAAAAGGTGGCAAAAAAAGGAACAATTGTTTGTTCAACAAGTAGCATTTGAGCAACATTTTCTTGCCGCTCCCCTCATAGGGTGTGACATGATCCTTGGGAACCCTTAGTTTGATAATGATTAGATAGCAAGATGAGCACGTTCTTCATCACAGAAGGTGTGCCTACCCTAGTCACCCTCACCGATGTTTAGAGTCTTCTAGGTATCCCATTCATCTCACATCTCCAGGCAAAGTGAGTCATCAAGAAGGGAGCCAAAATTGCATTATTGTATGTTCGAGTTTCTTGCATTTTTCAACTTATAATCCCAAACAGGTTGGCTTCATTTATGGATCCAACACCAAAATATCACAACTAGAACACGAACCCGGGATTGAAAAGGCATCATCATATCCTGTTGAGAGATGACCTTCCTCTGAAAGTTCCGCCCTATCAACCAAAAGACCATTGGATCATGGTCATTCCTGACCCAAAACCACCAAGCGAGTTTCCTATTGCTTATCAAAAGCATTGGAAGGGCAATTGGAGATGGATCGGGCCGGATTCATCCGTCTGAGGTCATCTCCATTCGCATCACCCATCACACCAATTGTGCATCAACTATATAGATCATGAAACAAGCTGACAATCAAGAATAAGTTCCAGATGCTTCAACTTGAAGAGTGGCTACCACCAAGTTTGGATTTTTTAGGCCAACATTCCAAAAACAGCTTTTAGAACCGAACAAGGCCGCTATGAGTTCGTGGTGATTCCCTCTGGCATAACTGGTGCTCGAGGGACATTCTATAAAACAATTTCCTATGATTTTTCTATACTTATTGGGAAGTGTGTTTTAATATTTTAAGATGATATCCTAGTTTTTTTAACAACATATGAGCAACAATTTGTTGGATGTGGAGAAGGTTTTACGAATTTTGGAGGAAAAGCAACCCTAGAAATTGGCATCCGCCGAGGAACCAGTTTTGAAGATTACCCTCGGGGGGGTCACTTACAAAAAAATTGCCTATCAGGTGAGTTCAATAGAAATATATTTTAAATATATAAAACTTACAAAAATATATTTAAATAGGGGATTTATTTTCTATATTTTGGAAAAAAAATACAGATTTGAATAGAAAAGGATACATAAATTCATTCAAAAATTCACAGATAAGGGATTTTTAAAATAGGCCTTGAACGCACGCGATATAGTAAGTTTTCATAGACCTCGCTTTGGATGCCTCTGCAGTGTCATGTTCTTGCAAAATTTTAACCTATCTTCTAAGCTCTGCCTCTTCTTGCTTATTTAGAAGCCTTACATTACCCGCTTCTTCCCGAAGGCAAACCAAAGCAGTTTGAGCATGAGCAATATGATTGCGATTTTGCTGAGCATAAAACTTGCCACATTTACGAATGACATGCTGCATTTCAGTAGTAAAGGCCTGCCACTTTTGCAAATTATTGAAGGGCTGCGATTGAATATACTGCAGTAAGTTGATAACAGTATTATGAAAAAGGCCCCGCCCAAGATGAGTGTTATTAACCATAAGCAGCCGTTTTTGATGCATAGCGCCCATAGCATGCTGCCAACCAAACACAGCCATGTGAAGGAGTAGCGGGCAGTGATCTGAAAAGTGCATTGCGCTACATACCTGCACATCACATACTGGTGGCAGCCAGTCAAGGCCCATAGCATAGATACAGTCCAGCCTTGACCATGCTCTAGAGTGAGACGCAGAATGGAAAGTGTATCCGCAGCAATCCATACCATGGCACTGAACCCACATATCATGTAAACATAGATGAGCACTTGTTGCAGATTACCACACATCTCTCTCTGCCGCTAACAAAACACCTGCACCAGTCAGAATCATGAGAAAATTCTAGCATGTTAAAATCCCCATAGAGAAAACCATCCACCATATTAACAGTACAGAGCCAATCCTATAACTGACATCGAGCATTGGAATTATTGG
>NC_141073.1:13967867-13997867 GCF_041138505.1 Cibotium barometz
ATGTCTCATGGATTTGTTTCCCCTTGCGCCCAACATCAAGTCCACTAGAGCATTGCCCAGCTCGATCTGCTTCTGCAGCAACCCGTGCCTTGAAATTTCGACATGGATTTGTTTCCCCTTGTCAACAGCTTCAAACATGCAGAGCGTGTTGGCCTTGCATATCCTGCAATCATAGCAATCCAGGACAGAACTTTCCTAGAGGGGAGCTTCTCTAGAGCACTTTGCGCCTGATGAAGAGCGCCACACTTGGCATACATGACCACGAGAGCACCACACACCACAATATGATACTCCAATAGCCCCTGCCTCCATACCTTGTCAATGGCTCCAGCAGCACACGCTTTGAGGATGCAGGCATAGGTCACTTCAGTTGGAACGATGCCGTTACAATGCATTTGTTCAAAACATTCCAAACCCAGTTGGCCCTTCCCTTCTCGCGCATAGCTTGCTCTCTCTCTCTCTCTCTCTCTCTCTCTCTCTCTCTAGCTTCTCTCTCTCTAGCCTGCTATCTTTCTCTAGCTTCTCCATCCAAGATGCTATTATGCATCTTGGATGTTAAAATAATTTTTTTTAATTTATATCCAAGATGCTATTATGCATCTTGGATGTTAAGGCAAGTTTTACTTGAGCAAGTATGTGCACGATTAAACTAATTGTGTTTGTACAATTCATTGGTTTATTACATTTGACAAAGAGAGAGAGAGAGTATGTACCTGGTTTGGAGGCATCGTTGTTGTTGTCATTGAAGATAGGTTTTAAACAAGTGTCACTCAAACAAGAAAAGCGAAGTTAGTTACAGAACAAGTTTAATTTGTAAGGCAAGTTTTACTTGAGCAAGTATGTGCACAAATAAACTAATTATGTTTGTATATTTCGTTGCTTTATTACATTTGACAAAGAGAGAGACAGAGAGAGGACACAATGTCTTAAAAGTTTTATTTTAAATTTGATTTCTGCAAGACTAGAGTGTCTATCAAGTATTTCTTGAGGAGACTAAGACATCAAAACTTTATGCAATAAGCTTGATCTCCAATCCAATGGATGGTCCTCCATAACAAGGTCCCCATTTCTTGAATTTTCCGAGTCAAATAGAGCTTTTCTTCCGTCTACTTTCAAAAATACCATGTCTTCTTCTTGAAACTCTTGTAGTTTTAAAATTTTGTTAACACTTAGATATTTTGACAAATCTAAGCTTTTCATATTCACTTTTCATTTCATTCACAATCTACTTGCCTATCCAAACCTTTCCAACATGGCCACACCAAGGAGAAGAGATGCACTCTTAACTGTAAATTCCTTTCAGTGGTTGCTTTTATAGGAAAATTTGTCCTTCTCATCATAGTGTGTGTGTGTGTGTGTGTGTGTGTGTGATGGATTTGTGGCTCTCTGTGTGTCAATAGAAAGGGAGATTTGCATGTAATATGTTTCATAAAGACACTATTAACATTTAATATCTACCACATGGCCTTCAAATTCAACCTTTTGTTTGGGACAAAAAAATGAAGTTTCCTTGCTGTTTCCAAGCTTGAGAAATGATGGAATCTACAAGAAACACATAAACACCATTTCCTAGGCTCGACCTACCATTTCCTACAACTGAGGTACCATGGAGTGACAAGTACAAGAGCAAATCCGTACCATCCAATCGCAGGTATTAGACAAGATGGATACCATCCATTTACATTTTTGCAGATGCCTTGAATTCCCAAAAATTGAATTTCTTGTCTATCACATAGGTCATGACACAACAGTAGGTGATAGCCCTGCAAGAATGCATTCTAGCACCAAGTTTGGGAAATGGAGAACCATAGACCCCACCCCCAAACCTGAAGTTTTAGTATCCTATCGTAGAGGGGATTGAGGAGGAGGTCGAGGATGAGGGCAATCCGGTTGCAAAGGGGGACAAGAGTTCTTTCCCTATGACGGTGGAAAAGAACCAGGTAGTACTATCACAGTTCAACCCTTGGTTTGCAGCTTGCCTAGCTTCATCAAGTATGATGGTAAGTGATAAAATGGTGTAGTCAATAAGTTCATCAAACAATTTATGGCTCACTTTATGTTAGCTAAGATTAGGGACCCGTAGGACAAGGTTCACCTAGTAGCCCCTCATCTCACAAGCAAGGCTGTGCCATGGTGGCAGCATTGGACTGTATAGAACCCTCATATGCCAAAATATGACTGGAGAACATTACAATTGGGACACAATCATCTCAAATTTCAAGCACTATTTTCTCCCTCCACAATAACTCACTACATTGGAGGATGACTTTGTTGAACTCAAGTAGAAAGGAATGCCAAATTTGAGTTACTTCAACAAACTTTTGACCTTAGCTTAGCAAATAGAAGCTACGGATAAGTAAAAACTCTGGGCCTTCACTTGAGGGTTGGATTCCTCAAATCATATATGCGATCAGAAATCTCAACCCAAAGACATATGAGGACGCATTGGCACTGACACAAAACAAGGAGATAGAGCTAAATGATGGTAAGCCAAAGCAAGCAATAGGTGGGAATTCTTTGCAGTAGCATAATGGGAAGGGCCACAACAGTAATAACAACAACAAGAATGAGAAACTAAGCAATAGTTGCAAGCCTAGATGACTCCCAACAAAAACAAAGGGCAAGGATAATAGGTGGATTACTATACGTAGAGGAGCAAAAGGCCTATATGGTTGAACAGAGATGTTTGTGATGTCATATCAACAGCATGGGAAGGAGGACTATATGATGTGGAAGGAAAGGCAATAAGCCTCAATCAAACCAACCACCCTAGCTTCAAAAACCTCAGTAGTCCCAGCCACAAGCGTGGTGGTACAAAGGGCCACATATTTACCATTATCCTCAACACTGGTAGCACAACGGATCTTGTCTCCACATCTAGATGCCAAGTTAGAGTGTATCATGCTGCCCTTTGTGCTCGATGTTGATGGGTTCACACCAGGTATCCGCATGCAGATCACCGAAAAGGTGGCAAAAAAAGGAACAATTTTTTGTTCAACAAGTAGCATTTGAGCAACATTTTCTTGCCGCTCCCCTCATAGGGTGTGACATGATGCTTGGGAACCCTTATTTTGCTAATGATTAGATAGCAAGATGAGCACGTTCTTCATCACAAAAGGTGTGCCTACCCTAGTCACCCTCACTGATATTTAGAGTCTTCTAGGTATCCCATTCATCTCACATCTCAAGGCAAAGTGAGTCATCAAGAAGGGAGCCAAAATTGCATTATTGTATGTTCGAGTTTCTTCAAAGCATTTTGCAACTTATAATCCCAAGCAGGTTGGCTTCATTTATGGATCCAACGCCACAATATCACAACTAGAACACGAACCCGGGATTGAAAAGGTATCATCACATCCTGTTAAGAGATGACCTTCCTCTGAAAGTTCCACCCTATCAACCAAAAGACCATTGGATCATGCTCATTCCTAACCCAAAACCCCCCAGCGAGTTTCCTATTGCTTATCAAAAGCATTGGAAGGGCAATTGGAGATGGATCGGGCTAGATTCATCCGTCTGAGGTCATCTCCATTCGCATCACCCATCCTCTCTGTCATAAATAAGGAAAGGTCGCACCAATTGTGCATCGACTATATAGATCATGAAACAAGCTTACAATCAAGAACAAGTTCTAGATGCTTCAACTTGAAGAGTGGCTACCACCAAGTTTGGATTTTTTAGGCCAACATTCCAAAAACAGCTTTTAGAACCGAACAAGGCCGCTATGAGTTCATGGTGATTCCCTCTGGCATAATTGGTGCTCGAGGGACATTCTATAAAACAATTTCCTATGATTTTTCTATACTTATTGGGAAGTGTTTTTTAATCTTTTAAGATGATAGATATCCTAGTGTTGCCTAGGGCATGGGCAAGGCCTTACCCGGGGTGGCAAGTACCCCCTCAGGTTCCTTGAGCACTCTTCAGCGTGTCCTGTAGAATGTACATGCACACACCCTTGCAAGTACACACACACTAATTTTACCCGTAGCACATGTAATTCCAAGATAGACTTACTACTTTAACACACGCTGAGCTTCCCTAGAATGGGGATACCTCACCATCCTTACATACTTAAGAACACACAGAGAGAGGGATAGAGAGAGAGAGAGAGACAAGGGTGTTGAATTCCCTGTTCCTATTCAGTAATACTGCATTACAAAGGACCCGTCACCCTGGGCATGGAAATAGAGGTGTTTTTTTATAGACCCGGGTGGCCGTTACCTCCTTGTCACCCCACTACTGCACTCCTTGAGTGCTGGCGGCGTCTGTGGTGGTCCCGCTCTCTTGATCGGTCGGTTGCTCTAAGGGAGCGGTCTCGTGTCCTTCGGTCAACACCTGGCACGGCCGGTTGGGAACCTGAACCTTCAGCTATGAATGTTGGTGACTTGTTCCTATAATTCTTCTTTTCAAATCCCAATCCTTCCACCCCTTTTTGATCTGATGCTTTGACTGGGGTTGCCCATGGGTGCCTCTCAATGTACTGTTGCTGAAATTGCCTGAGAGTTTCCTCTTGAAAACGCGCAGAGGTAAAGGCAGGTACTATAGGAGGTCTAACCTGCCCTTGAGGTCCTTTTGCATAAATCTTCCTTCCATATCGGTGATCCTCTGGCAGGGGCTCTTCCCATATTTTTTGTAGTATGAAGTGCTTTTCCTCAAATGACTGTGGTAGTGGCCAATCATGCCTGACATAATCACTTACCAGCACATGTGCAGCTGTCTTGTACAGCTCAAAGTCTTCAATATGCTGCGGAATCCTTAACAGAGTTTGTATTTCATCATTAAGTTTTTTGTTTTGCAGCACCAGTTCTCCCCGGGTAAGCTTGTGAGCTCCTGTTGCAAGGCGTTCCTCATCGAATGCCCGGATTAAATTGGCGTCGACCTGAGCTCTGTGCATCTGATGTTCCAATTCATTGACTTGCTGTTTTAATTTGTGGTTTTCAAATGATATCTTCAGGGTAGTCTTAAAAGCCTCAGGCCCTCCGTCTTGTAAAAGCTCTGCTTGAGTTAACAGATCCACTTCATAGCCTATTTCAGCTTCTAGTGTAAAATCCTCATTGGTGGGATAGTCCGCAGCCTTCTGCTTGGCATTCAATCTTTGTTGCTTAGTGCGTATGGCCTGCTGTAATTCTTCCACGTATTTTTTCTGTTCCTGAATGAACTTGCCCATCTTTCCCTTGAAGTCCCTGAGTTCATTGTTTTCTTCAATTATCTTTTTGTTCTCAGCTATCAGTTTCCTATTCTCTAATGTTGTGTCCTTGACGAGATTAACATACTCGTCAGTTGGTCGAGCTTCTTGATACTTCTGCTCTGCCACCCGGGCTTGTTCCTGGTATTTCTTTGCTTCTCTTTCCCAGTGTTTCTCCTTGGAGGTATCTCCTGTGGTTGCCATGAGTGGGGCTAATGAAGAAGCTTCTTCAAAAGCTTTTTTCCATTTAGCTGCTTCTTCCTTATATCTTTTTATTTCCTCATCTCCTGACTTATTCTTGGCTTCCTTCCTTTGTCCTGCTTTGTTTACCACTTCTTCTTTCATAGAGCTCATCTGAGTGAGGGCCTTATCCCATGTTTGGCCTAATCTTTCAAGCAGGGCATTCATCAGGGTGTCTTTGGCTCCCAGGGCTAGTAGGATCACATCCTCGTCCTCCCCTTCTATTTGCTTGAGCAGCTTATTTTCCTGCGTGAGGAGCTCCTCGATGGCTTTGCTCCTTATCATGTCATTTTTTGCTTCTTTCATAGTCTGCTCCCAATCTTCTGACACCTGCTGTAGAGCCTTTATCACATCATCCTTGATTTTGGCTGCTTCTTTCGCTTCTTCCTTTTCTTCCATTAATTTTTGTTTTTCAGCTACTACTTGGGCCTTTTCCTTTTTGAGTGTGTCCTATTGCGCTTGCATTCTTGGTAATGCTTTAGCAATTTGCCGGGCTTCTTCATATGCCGCTTGCATTTTCTTGTGAGCATCCCGGGCGAGTCTTTCCTGCTCCTTGGCTGTGGCCACCGCTTCCTTTTGCTCATTTAATTATTTTTGTGTTTCCTCAGCTTTCTTATTTGCAGCCTTTCTGTCATCATCCTTCACTATGATCACTCCCTTTAGCCATTCTATCTCCCCATCGTGTTTCTTTTGCAGCACATCGGCCTCCTCCTTCATCATTTCTTTTAGTTTCAGGCTGGATGGTCCCATGAGCATGGATTTACATGCTTTTATTCTGCTTTGTGCTCCTTCAACCCTGTTCCAGGCATTTTTGTTCAACTTGGCTATGTAGTTGTGTTCATCAATGTTCCTCCTGTGGAGCACCTGGATTTTGTCCAGTTGAATCAGGGCTAGCTCTAGAGCCCGATCTAAATCTGTTATTGGGGCATCCGGGAAATCTTCTCCATCCATTTCATCCCTGAGGTTTATGGTGACCTCTTCTGTGGGCTTAAGATTTTTACTGTTTTCCACCTTACTTTTCCCCTTGTCCTGGGTTTCTTTGCGCTCCTCTTCTGCCCTTTTGTCTTGTTCTTCCTTGTCAGCCCTTTCTTTCCTTTCCCTTTCCTCTTGTTGTTGTTTTTCTTGCTTCTCTTTTTCTTGCCTTTCTGCTTCTTCCTGCTGTTGTTTCTGCCTTTTCTCCTGTTCTTTTTCTTCCTCAGCTTGCTGTTCTTTTTCTTGCTGATCTGCCTTCCCGGGTTCACTCCTGTTACCCCTTTTTCTTTTCTTTCCCTGTAGATCTTCCACTTTGTCAAATGGATTAGCTTTACTCGCATCGTCCATATCTTTGAACGAGACCGGGGGAGTCTTTTTGCTGGTGCCAGCGTCAGATTGTGCCACCGAGGGTGTTGGTTTTGGGGGAATCGGCCTCAGTTCTGTTTCCTTTTGCCTGTCTTTTTTGGGAGTGTTCACCTTTTTTGCTTCAGGGTCCCTTGTTGCTGCCTGAGCAAGTGCTTGTAAATGTGCGTGCACCACTTTAGGCCCTCCCTTTTCCAGGACTGTTGCTGCTCTCTTTTTAAGGTTATCCAAGTAAATTGCTGCCCAATTCATCTCAACTCCCTCCTCAACAGCTTTCAATATGATGTAGTTCTTTGCAGACATGTCCTCATTCTTTGCCATGTGCATTATATTATGTAAGTAGAATTGAAACTGTGACCTCCTTTCTGGATTGCTCACATCCTTGGTCTGATGCATCTGACCAGTGCTGGGTATTTCTTTCTGCACTGGGTGAGCTTTGTCAGAATTCGTGAGTCCTTCATTGTTCAGACCAAGCACCTCATGTATTAGTTGAGTGTCTATGAGTATGGGTAATCTTCCGGGTACAACTACCAAATCTGTTTCAACAAATATTTTTATGAGACTTTCAGCATCCTGGGGTTGTGCTAGTGCTGCCCAGTTTTGGTTGAGCAGCTTCTTGAACCCTGGTTTTGTCGCCCACTCATCGTTCTTTGGACTGCTGAGTGATGGTATAACGCATAGGGGCATCGGTTGTATGGCCTTGGATGTTCCTTTTCCTTTGGCCATACTGTCTGTCTGATTGTTCTGTTGTGCTTGATTCGAGCTTCTGTTTGGTGCTCGCTTGCTTTGAGAGCTTAAAGACATTTTGTCACTTGCGCTTTCTGTTGCTTCAGTCGTTTGCTTGTTAATATTGTTGTTCGATGTTTTAATTTCTTCGGTTGGTGAGTCATTACTTGTTTCGAGGTTGATCGTCTTGTCATGATGGTCGTTGATTACTCTCGATTCGACATCTTTTTGCATGTCATCATTTTGAAACTTGCCTTTCTGCTTCTTTTTACCTTTTTTCATTTTCTCTTTCTCTTTTTCATTATTAATTTGTTGGGCCTGTTTCCCACCATTCTTTCTGTCTTTTGTTTTTTGCAGCTCTGCTGCCCAAGGTCACTGGCTCGCACCGAATACTCAATATCTGAGAAGGCGCAGTTTCTTCCATTGGTTGCTCCATTCCATAGTAAGGTTTTAGCCTGCATCCATTAACAATTCCCGGGTGTAGTGTCCCATCTAGGTTTTCCAGCATGAATGCTCCTGGTGCTATTTCTTCCTTGATTATGTATGGTCCAATCCACCTAAGCTTTAGCTTTCCCGGGTGTTTGCCAAGCTTGGAATTGAACATCAAGACATGATCCCTTTTGTTAAACACCTTTTGTTTACCATGTCTGTCTGCCCGGGCCTTCCTTCTTTTTTTCCCAGCCTCGGTCACCAGGATGCTTTGCTGTGTGTCTTCTTCCAAGTTTAGCAATTCATGGATTCGCTCTTATCGGGACCTTTTCATTGGCAGTTTTGCTGTATTGCCATCCTTAGGCTGGGTATCATGAATTCCATGGGCACTACTGCTTCTAGCCCGTATACCATTCTAAAAGGGGTCATTCCTATAGTCACTTTGTATGATGTCATGTATGCCCATAATGCACTGCTCAGCTTCCTGTCCCAGTCCTTTTTATTTCCTTCCACTATTTTCTTGAGAGTTTTTACCAGTATTTTGTTGGTGGATTCCGCTTGTCCATTGCATTGCGGGTGATAAACTGATGATTTTTTGTGAATTATCATGTGCTTTGCAGTTAATTCTTCCATTACCTTGTTTAGGAAGTGTGTCCCTTGATCACTTACTAGTTCCACTGGGCACCCAAACCTGGTCATGATGTTCTCGTACAAGAACTTGGCTACTTCAGCAATAGTGTTTTTCTTTAGTGCCTTAGCTTCAGGCCATTTAGTGAAGTAGTCTGTTGCCACTAGTATGTATTCACAGCCAATTGGTTGTGCCTTTGGCTTGATGGGTCCTATGAAATCCAACCCCCATTTGGCAAAGGGTTGTAAGGGTAGTACCGGATGAATGGGCATCCTGTCCCTGTCTGTGGGCTGGCCCAAGCGTTGGAATAAATCAGAGTTCTTAGTGAAGAAGTGGGTATCCTTTGACAGGGTGGGCCACCACAGCCCGGCTTGCAGTATCTTTCTTTTGGTGACTTCTGCTGCTTGGTGTCCTCCAGTTATGCCTTGATGGGCTTCTGTTAAAATGCCCACCTTTTCATGCTCTGGCACACATCTCCTACATATTTGATCTATTTCCTTTTTATATAATTGCCCTGCTATTATTGTGAAGTCTCGGCTCCTTAGTGCCAGTCTTTTCTTCTTGTCTTTAGACCATTGAGATGGAAACGAATAATCCATAATAAAATTTCTCATCTATTCATACCAATCATTTTCCTGGTCATGTGAGAGACTAAAGAGTGCAGCGTCCGGTAGGTCATCTGCCACGCCTTGATCTATCCCGGGTTCTTCCAATCTAGACAAGAAGTCTGCCACAGCATTCTCATTTCCTGGGGTGTGCTGGATGACAAAATCGAATTCTTGTAGGATTAGCATACACCAAGCCATCTTTCCCACTAAGGTAGCTTTGTTCACTAAGTATATCAAGGCTTGATGGTCTACATGCAATACAAATTTACTTCCCTGGAGGTAATGTCTGAACTTTGCCACAGCATATATTATGCCCAATCCCTCCCTCTCCATGGTGTTGTAATTTCTCTCTGTCTTTGTCATTGACTTGCTGGCATAGTAAATTGGTTGCAAGTATCCAATTGTTTTTTCCTACAGTAATGTACCTCCCAATGCTCTGTCAGATGCATCTGTGTACACATGAAATATTTTTGACCAATCTGGACTGACCATGACTGGTGCTTTTGTCAACATCTTTTTTAGTAGTTCAAATATTTTGATATGCTTGTGGTTCACGCACTTCTTGTGTTTCCACTTGGTTTACTGCTGCAGCTCTGTTCCTCATGTTGTAGCGGCAGTTTAATGTTGAGTGATTGTACATTTCGCATTAAGCACATGTTGGTGGCGTTGTGCACTCTTCTCTCACATGTCCTTCCATTCTACATTGGGAGCAGAACATGTTCCTCCTTACTATATCATTTTTTGCTTTTTTGAATTCTTCCAACAGGGTTTGCATTTCTCCTAAGGCATGTGATTTTGCGGGCTTTACCCTTCTTCTTGTCCTTTTTCTTATCTTCTTCCTCACTTTCTAACGACGAGGATTCCGAGGAGTCGGAGGTTTCCTTCTCAGATGCCACTTCCTTTTTCTTCTTCTTAACTTCTTTTCTTGCTTTCTTAACTTCCTGTTCCCTTCTTTCTGCCATTTTGGCTTTTTCCACTATTGCATCAAACTCTTCCTCAGTTTCAACATTCTTTGTATTGACTGAGGCATGACACTCAGGCCTTAACCCTTTGATGAACCATTCTATTGTTTGTTTAATGGTTGGTCTTAGCTCTTCCTCTACTCTTTGCCTCATGCTCAGTATTTTTGACGCGTAAGCTTCCACATCCATGCGTCCTTGTTGTAATTCCCTAATATTACTGCACAATTGCGAGCTTGATTTTTCTTTTCGAAATCTTTGTAAGAAGGCTGCAACCACTTGTGCATACGTGTTGAAGTGATTCTCGTTGTACCTTGAAATCCATTCTGTAGCTCCCTTTGTGAAAGTGTTCATAAACGCATTTCTTTTTAATTCTTCCAATGCTGGAGCGGCAGGATTAGGATCCCGGGGCCGTGCTACCTTCCAGTAGTGCTCAAATCTGTTAACGTGGATATGTGCATCTTTGGATTTCTTTCCAGCAAATACCGGGAAATTCTTTGCCAGTGCTGCCATTGCTGGCTCCTCCTGGTATCGCTCGTTGTCCTCTTGGTCGTTTGGTTGCTCTTCTACCAGAATTTCTATGACTAGTAATTCCTCCTGTGCCAGTATTTCTTCTCCGGCTGGGTGTTGGTTATCCGGGACTACTTTGTTGACGTGTACTGCTAGTACTTCTTCTTCTAAGATCATGAACACCGCTTCCTGCCTCTCCTCTGCAGGCCTGCGATCCCCCAGTCCGCGTGGGTTTTCTTTTTGTGCCTCGGCTGCTTTCCTTGAGCTTCGAGTCTCTAGGGTGTTGGGGTTCTTTTGCTTATGCTGTCAGCTCAATGTAATTCCCCAGCAGAATCGCCATGTGTTGCCTGGGCACGGGCAAGGCCTAACCCGGGGTGGCAAGTACCCCCTCAGGTTCCTTGAGCACTCTTCAGCCTGTCCTGCAAAACGTACACGCACACACACCCTTGCAAGTACACACACACTACTTTTACCCGCAGCACATGTAATTCCAAGATAGACTTACTACTTTAACACAGGGTGAGCTTCTCTAGAATGGGAATACCTCACCATCCTTACATAAGAACACACAGAGAGAGGGATAGAGAGAGCGAGAGACAAGGGTGTTAAATTCCCTGTTCCTATTCAGTAATACTACATAACAAAGGACCCGTCACCCTGAGCAGGGGAATAGAGGTGTTTTTTTATAAACCCGGGTGGCCGTTACGTCCTTGTCACCCCACTACTCCACTCCTTCAGTGTTGGCGGCGTCCGTTGGTGGTCCCGCTCTCTTGATCGGTCGGTTGCTCTAGGGGATCAGTCCCGCATCCTCCGGTCAACACCTAGTTTTTTTAACAAACTATGAGCAACAATTTGTTAGATATGGAGAAGGTTTTACGGAATTTGGAGGAAAATCAACCCTAGAAATTGACATTCGAGGAACCAGTTTTGAAGATTACCCTCGGGGGGTCACTTACAAAAAAATTGCCTATCAGGTGAGTTCAATAGAAATATATTTTAAATATATAAAACTTACAAAAATATTTAAATAGGGGATTTATTTATTATATTTTGGAAAAAAATTACAGATTTGAATAGAAAAGGATACATAAATTCATTCAAAAACTCACAGATAAGGGATTTTAAAAATAGGCCTTGAACGCACGTGATATAGTAAGTTTTCATAGAGTGAACCCCCCGAGAGATTACCTCTTGGGAAGAGCCTTTTGAGGTCATCGATGCTTCACTACAAGGGATTGGGCCTGTACACCAGGGTAAATATAACTAAGATTAATTTTATCAAAAAATGCCGCGGCCCCGGTAAAACCCCCGGTACTAGCCCCGGTCTCATAACGCCGATAAAACCCCCGGTAGTTTCAGGGTATTACCGGGGTAGTACCGAGGGTTGTGCCGGGGGTATTACCGGGGGTAATACCAGGGGTTTTACCGGGGAATATACTGGGCCCCTGCAGATAAAATTTTCGGGGGTTATACCGGCTCTGTGTATAAAAAAAAAATGGGCAGAGTGGGGCATATTGTAGTTGGGAAATCCCCCAACTACAATATGCCACACTCTGCCCAAATACACCCTTGTAAGGGTATATAATGAATGTTATGCACGGCATAACAAAATCTCCATGTTGCCATAAAAAGAGACAAGTGCATAACGCAATTATATTCTGCATAAAAATAACAAGAGACCATAACGCAAGAGAGATCATAAAAATAACAAGAGACCATAACGCAATTATATTCTGCATATATGTCTGCAAAAGCACGAGTATACAAAATTGTTGGAAGTACAAGAAGCAACATCTGCCAATTACAAAACATGATATTGTTGCCTTCGATGTATCTACAAAGTAATTCTAATCTGGTGCACAAGTTTTATGTCATGAAGCCAGGTACAATGCTCACGCCAGTGATCTTAGGTCAACCATGGCAACGAAAATACAATTGTAGACCTGATTGGAAGCGAGAGGGAGTCTTATTCACGATGGAAAATACAGATGCATTTGAACCGTTCCTCAGCAAAGAATGTTATCAAGATACGGAGTCCGATGCATCAGCTGTTGAAGAACCATTTCGAACACTTCCACAAAGACAGCAACAACCCTCAACAAGCCAAGTTGGTGCGGTAAAAGGTGAACATGTTCAAGAAAAGAAGCCTCTTGTACATCAAAGAAAAGTGAACTCCTGGAGGCCCAACAGTTATCAAACATGGGTTCCAAAGAAGCTGATACAAGCTCAGAGGGTAAGCTACAAAACATGATAAATAAGGCATATCGCCAAGTCCCTAATCGGAGAGCTCGTCCTCATGCAATGGGGATGGCAGCATTTCCTACACATAAACAAAATCGAACAAGCATAATAAGAACATGCGAGACTTGCTTATACATACACTCACACTACTTTATAGCTAATTAAAAGTGAAAAAACATACCTCAATGTAGCTATCCTTGGACATTATCTTCACTCGAAGACGATTGAAGCCATGAGAGCTTGCGTATTCCTTCTCTAATCGAGTAGGACATCCATCAAACTCCCCTCGCTGCAAATGAAACACATACAAAAACATGACATTAATTAAGCACTCTTCAAAACCTACATAATCACACCATATGTGAAGAAATACTTACAAAATCACGCTTCATGGCATCCATCCCTCCGCTCCCAAGATGGGACGTGCTACTGCTGCTTTGCTCTCATCGCGCCTCCACTTGTTGTTGAAATAAGTGCGGGTTACCATCCTGCTCTGCCTTGATTGCCGCCCACATGTCATTTTCAACCCAATTGGGTTGATTCCTGCCCTCTTTATATGCATCGCGAGCCTCCGAGCGGCGATGCCCAACTAACACTCCCATCCTTTTTTTCATGAGAGCTTCATTAAACTTTGCATCTTCACTTGGTTGTGGAAAGTCTTCATGCAGAGCGGCAATGACGTAATCCTTTCGCTCTTTTGAAACCTGCTTCCATTTTGTCAAGAGATCATGACGAAAGACATTCCAAGAAATTTCTTTTAAGCGACTGTCAAGGTGCTCTCCTTCCTCGTTGCGGACGACTGAACCATCCGCCTCACATAAGTAGAAGTACCCTGTGGAGGTGTAGGGCGAGGGTCAAGGTGTCTATGTGTGATGCGAGTTGGGGAGGAGTTGGGGAAGGCGCGGTGCTATGCACAACATCCTCAGCGCCCCCACAACAACCCCCGCCTCCCCTGCTCCCCATGCTCCCCCTGCTCCCCTCGCTCGACTCATGACGTCGTGACCCCGTGTGAGAACTCTCAGATCTACGTGAAGGAGATTGTGAGACGCTACGAGAAGGCAATGCAGTGCCAGGCGCGCTGTAGGGGCAGTAGAAGGTAGTGGAGATGGAGACGCACCCCACTGATCATAGTGTTGTGAGAGGCGTTGCATCATCTCATGCTCCACTGGGGTAAGTGCACCCACTACCAAACCAAGTCTTGGGGTGGGTGGGTCCCAAGGATCACGGGATCCCATATCTGTAATCAAACAAGGTGGGTCCCCGTCTAAGACAAAGGCGTATGTGTGTGCGTGTCTATGTGTATGCATATGCTACATATGTATGCGTATGCGTTGTCGTGCTATGGCACGTCTATGGTGTGAAACCATGCATGTGAGGTCATTAAATGCAAATCTAGATGCATGGGATTAAGTGCCTGTGTACATATGGGATGTATGGCGTGTGGAGGGTTTTGCTTTTGAGGGTGTCATGGATGCGGCAATCAAGCTAGGGACTTTGATGGAGTGTATGTGCAGGGACAATGATGAAATTCTGGGAACGCAGGCCTGTCCGGAACGAAGGTCGGCTGGTGATGATATTAGCTGCTTGGTCATCTTGGAGTGTGTATGTGTCCAGAATTAAATGGCATTGGGAAGTTACACCTTAAAAAGGTATGGAGGTATAGGCATTGGTGTGAGAAGAGAACATGGTGGCCATCCATAGGTTTTAAGTAAAAAAGAAAATTATGATATGAAGGTGGCCATCCATAGGTTTTAAGCATGCTACGTGGAAGTTGATGCTGCTGCCAGCGAATCCTCTGGAAGCTGGCGATGCACGTGAAGCGGCGCAGCTGACGTAGAAGCGGGGAGCACTGGCCAATTGGGGGGGGTGTGGTGAGAAGGGGTGGACAGCAGCAACTACAAAGAAAAAGGGGGGTTCTGCAGGCGGTGGCGGTCGTGAAAAAGAAGGAGCTCTTGGACGCTGTGAAGCCGGGCGCCAGCTGCAGAGGAAGAGATAGAAAAAGGACGCCGCCTGATAGAGAGCAGTGGGGGGGAAGGGATCTCGTGGAAGGCAGAGGTCTGGGGCCCGTGTGTGTTGCTGTGGCTAGCTGCAGCCACAAGCGCAGGAGAGAGTCGCCTGGGGCAGTCACTGGCGCAACAGGGAGAGAGCCCCGTGTCTGGTGTTTGAGTGGCGAGCTGCAGCCACAGGCACTGCAGAAGAACAAAGAGCTGGGAGACTCTCTGGGGGGCCGCTGTGGAGAATAAAGTGGTGGTCGTCTGCAGCGCGAAGTACAAAGGCGTGCTGAGGTTGATGCGGACCGAGTGATCTGCAGATATTGGGAAAGGATGGAAATCACATGCCGGAGTCTGAGCTATTTGGCAACAAAATCACTCTTCTTTTCTGTGATTTGGTCTGCCCGAATGCAGAGTTGAAATGGTCGTTCTTCTCCTTGTTCCTTTGACTGTACAGGCTTCCTTATCCCTAGCTTGAAGGAGTACATTAGAATTATTGGAATGTTCTTATATGCAGATGTCAAAGCCACAGTGGTGCAAAGTTGTGAGGTTGATGCGGGTCCTCCATGTGGCAAATATTGTTGATGTGTCTATGATCCGAGGGAATGCAAAGTGAATGCATAAGCCTTGAAGGCTCAGTATTGTGAATATGATGTGATGGTTCATAAAGTTGAGGTCCTATGTTTATGACATGTTATGATGATGTCAGCCTTGTCTTTGATATGAACTATGGTGCCAATGCTGGCCGTGAATCTTGGATGTATATACCTATGAGATGTTTTTCTGGGTTTGATGTGTTGAGCTTTATGAATCAAGCTATGTTAATGCCAGTTTTTGGCTTGGATCATGAGGCTTTCGTTTGCTTTGACTACCCATGTATGGCTGAGTCTTAAATTTATGATGGTTCTAGCTTTTGCTGGTGATGCCCCTTGAAGTTCAACCACTACTCTCACAGCCAGACACCCAGTGTGTTCCCGGCTAGACCGCACACGTCACGATAGCTTTGGTGAACCCGACGTGAACCCGCTGGGGTGAGAGTACGTAGAGATGGCTAGCAAAATGGAGCATTTATATGCAGAGATGAAAGAGCTTGAAGAGCGGTTCAGGAAGATTGAAGAAGAAAAGCAAAATCAGGAAGCAGTGGAAATTGCGGTGTAATTGGTATATGACAGGGTCAATATATTTGATGGTTATGATCCAGAAAGCTATCTAAGGTGTTACGAGACAGAGATGGAGAATCAAGGGGTTCCAGAAAACATGATGATTGCATCTTTTGCATACCTTATAAGTCCTGATTTAAAAGATGAAGTGCTGGAACTAGCAGAGTATCACTCCAAACGATGGAATGATTTTGCAGATGCACTTATTTATGCGAGTTCCAGGTATAATGTGAGCTGTGATAGTGTTCCAGCAACAATCCGAGCCAATTTAGAAGCGGTTGTTGATGCATGTATTATGGAGGACAATCAATTGCTATTCAAGGCTGATACAGAGATTGTGGAGGCTGTTTATGCTAAATTGGGACTGCAAAAAGCCATTAGTGAGCAACAAGGCCTTCACAGTGCCAAAAGGGATGCTTTGCTACAGCCTCATAAAGATGCAATGGGTGAACTCTGCAAGTATAATCTGTCTTCCTTGTTTGAGGGTGCAGACATACAGGGTCCTATGATCATACCAAATGATGTGTGTATGCCTATGCTTGAGGAGACACTTGATTCAGAGAGCTTCAGGACAAGTGCTCAAGACCCAATACACGAGGAAGAGGACATTGCTAATAGTTTCCTCTTGGGCTGTGAAGCATGTAAGCTATGTAAACTTGAGGATTCTCATGACGAAAGTGCTCATTTGAAGGGTATTCCTCAGGTGTCGTATCATATGTGTGAAGAACAGCAGGAACCAATGCTTCTTGCTGAAAGCATGATTGCAGAGTTTGAAGATCTAAGACAAGAAGAAGATGCTATCATTACTGCATTCTTATCTGGTTATGATGCTTATAAGCAGGATGATGTACATGAATATGCAGACGGGCCACAAGTATGTGTGATTGATTTAGAGGGGGTGAGTGATATGGGTGATTCCAACAGTGATGTTGCTTCTGAAGCTGGTTGCCAAGGTTCTTTGGATTTGGGTTATTCTGGAATGCTAACAGGGTGTTCCAACAATAAACAGGGTGATGCTATGTCATCAGTGTCAGGGTTACCTTGCAACCACATTTGTGAGCAACAATCTCGAGCTTGGAAGCCTGTTTATGATGATGATTTGGAGAGGGAAATTGAATCTGTCTTTTTGGATCATACAGGGTTCAATGACATACAGATTCAAGGGTACTCGGGTGAGGGACCCATAATTCTAAGCCCATCTGCAGACAGGTATCAAGAAATATTGGGAGATAACATGCAAGATATGCAAAGTGTGGTCACAGAGCCTCATGAGGCTGCATATGAGCAACCAAATGGATATAGCTATGGGGGTATGAATGTTCATGATAATCAACATGTGGGATTGCAAGATGATAATGGCTTCAATGCGATTGATCCTGGATTGGATGCTATCTTAGATGATGCATTGGATGATTTCATGGTATATAATAGATCCCCATCAGCTTTGGGCTCTTCTATGCTTGATGCTAGTCAACTGTCGGTTGCAAGTGAGGATGTGCAGGTGTTATGTAAGCCAAATGATTGTGATGAGATTGATTCAGATCTGGAGGCTATTCTCAGTGATTTCTTGCTGGACTTTGTATGTGTTGATTTTTTTCCGTCTTTGGATGAGAGGAATGAATGTTTGTCAGTGGGTGAGCTGGATCCAGGCACGGTAGATTTGGATGGGATGTTACCAAGTGTGTGTTCCATGCTGTTAATGTAGTTGTTACTTGAAGTGGCCATACAATATGTGGTGCAAAGGCTTCAAACATGGCCTGAGGAAAATTTTGAAGCAAATCATTTTGAAGAGCATCCCACTTTGAATGATGAGGGTAATTATGCATATGCAGGGAATCTAAGTGAGGATAGGGCTTCATATGAGCAAAGGATATGGCACATATGCCAAAAGCGATTGGTATTTGATCCAGGTGGGAAAGCAGAACCATTCAGATGTGATTGCTAAGATATAAATATCTTGCAGGCTAGGGGGGTAGGCTAAGATGTCATGCTATGTTTCAACAAAGAATAACCCCTTGTGAGTGGCACTATGCATATTCTTCTACTGTTTCATGTTAACTAGGGTGATACCAACTGGGTCAGGTTTGATGCTTGTACATATACCAATGTTGGTGAGCAAATAATGCATGGACACTAATTTCCAGGACCTGTGTGGCACATACCAGAGGATGTGCAGGTTTAGAGGGGGTGGATGTCGTGCTATGGCACGTCTATGGTGTGAAACCATGCATGTGAGGTCATTAAATGCAAATCTAGATGCATGGGATTAAGTTCCTGTGTACATATGGGATGTATGGCGTGTGGAGGGTTTTGCTTTTGAGGGTGTCATGGATGCGGCAATCAAGCTAGGGACTTTGATGGAGTGTATGTGCAGGGACAATGATGAAATTCTGGGAACGCAGGCCTGTCCGGAACGAAGGTCGGCTGGTGATGATATTAGCTGCTTGGTCGTCTTGGAGTGTGTATGTGTCCAGAATTAAATGGCATTGGGAAGTTACACCTTAAAAAGGTATGGAGGTATAGGCATTGGTGTGAGAAGAGAACATGGTGGCCATCCATAGGTTTTAAGTAAAAAAGAAAATTATGATATGAAGGTGGCCATCCATAGGTTTTAAGCATGCTACGTGGAAGTTGATGCTGCTGCCAGCGAATCCTCTGGAAGCTGGCGATGCACGTGAAGCGGCGCAGCTGACGTAGAAGCGGGGAGCACTGGCCAATTGGGGGGGGTGTGGTGAGAAGGGGTGGACAACAGCAACTACAAAGAAAAAGGGGGGTTCTGCAGGCGGTGGCGGTCGTGAAAAAGAAGGAGCTCTTGGACGCTGTGAAGCCGGGCGCCAGCTGCAGAGGAAGAGATAGAAAAAGGACGCCGCCTGATAGAGAGCAGTGGGGGGGAAGGGATCTCGTGGAAGGCAGAGGTCTGGGGCCCGTGTGTGTTGCTGTGGCTAGCTGCAGCCACAAGCGCAGGAGAGAGTCGCCTGGGGCAGTCATCACTGGCGCAACAGGGAGAGAGCCCCGTGTCTCGTGTTTGAGTGGCGAGCTGCAGCCACAGGCACTGCAGAAGAACAAAGAGCTGGGAGACTCTCTGGGGGGCCGCTGTGGAGAATAAAGTGGTGGTCGTCTGCAGCGCGAAGTACAAAGGCGTGCTGAGGTTGATGCGGACCGAGTGATCTGCAGATATTGGGAAAGGATGGAAATCACATGCCGGAGTCTGAGCTATTTGGCAACAAAATCACTCTTCTTTTCTGTGATTTGGTCTGCCCGAATGCAGAGTTGAAATGGTCGTTCTTCTCCTTGTTCCTTTGACTGTACAGGCTTCCTTATCCCTAGCTTGAAGGAGTACATTAGAATTATTGGAATGTTCTTATATGCAGATGTCAAAGCCACAGTGGTGCAAAGTTGTGAGGTTGATGCGGGTCCTCCATGTGGCAAATATTGTTGAGGTGTCTATGATCCGAGGGAATGCAAAGTGAATGCATAAGCCTTGAAGGCTCAGTATTGTGAATATGATGTGATGGTTCATAAAGTTGAGGTCCTATGTTTATGACATGTTATGATGATGTCAGCCTTGTCTTTGATATGAACTATGGTGCCAATGCTGGCCGTGAATCTTGGATGTATATACCTATGAGATGTTTTTCTGGGTTTGATGTGTTGAGCTTTATGAATCAAGCTATGTTAATGCCAGTTTTTGGCTTGGATCATGAGGCTTTCGTTTGCTTTGACTACCCATGTATGGCTGAGTCTTAAATTTATGATGGTTATAGCTTTTGCTGGTGATGCCCCTTGAAGTTCAACCACTACTCTCACAGCCAGACACCCAGTGTGTTCCCGGCTAGACCGCACACGTCACGACAGCGTATGCGTATGCGTATGATGAAAAGAGGTAACTCTATTAACCCTTCTACAGAGGAATGATCTCCAGCAAAGGTTCCAACCCTCATTTTAGATTGTGTTAGTGGTGGCTGACCAATGCTGTCCCAAGTGTCGTAGCTTATAGAGTTTATATCTGCTCCTGAATCTATCAAAGCACAATGTGCTATCCGTGTATCACCTATCTCTACACAAATGTAGGGTCTTAGGCAATCCGGATCCTCTTCTATCTCTCCATTTTGTTGGCAGATTCTTTGAACTTCCGTCCGTTTAAGCACTTCTCGGATTTTACATTTATGTGCCTGATCCTTGCTTTCTTCCATGTTTTCAGCGATGTTGGTGATTACCCTGATCATGTGGAAAGGTGTTAAGTCGTAGCCCTCTTCGTCACAGAAGACAGTTGGGGTTACTTCATTCACACACACATCCACAGTAGCCAATACTTCATACCATCCATCTGGTTGTAACTTGGCTTCAGGAAAAGGTTCAGGAATGTATGCTTCGTCATCCCCATCTCTATCCTTTTCGCACATCTCTTTCTCAAGGCTTCCACACTCAGAAGCTCCACACATCCATAGTTGAGTTTCAAAGCTTTCTCTTGAGTGTCTTGTAGACTTTTCAATTGCAGTTGCAGACTCAAAATCTTCTATAGGGGTTCTTGCCACGTCTCTGTAGGAGTGATCTGTGAGGTTTATCCGCGTAATTGCATCCTCCTTCCACAGATAGATATAGTTAAAACCCCAATCTTGAATCATCTTTAGTTGACGCATGAATGGTCTCCCGAGAATGATGTCATAGTTAGGATTTAAACCAAAATCCACTACCGCAAAAGTCTGCTCGTATTCGACCCCACACGATGTGACTACCACTTTTTCAAGCAGTCCTATAGGTCTCTCTTCGTATCCGTCCGCTAATTGTAACTTCATGCGAGTTTTGCGAAGAGCCGATTTTCCCCAGTTTTTCCAAATTTTCTTTGTGGCTATGGCAATGCCTGCCCCACTGTCTAGGATGGCTACCGAGCTTTTCCCCGCGTACTCAACTGGGATTGTAGTGTTATCATTGTCCCCTTCACAGTATTCTCCAACTTTGTTTATTGGGACTGGTTGATACACTTTCTTAGTTTCTTTTTCAGCTTGCCAAGCTAAGATGGTTTCTGAGATAGGGATTTCCACTCCTAATCTCTTCAACGTTTTGCCCACATCTTTCCACAACTCTGGCTTAACTTTCAACACATCAGCTAATGGCAGCGTGATTTTAATTGGAGCTGACATTAAGGCGGAAAGATTGACCAAATCCATGATAGGTGGCTATTGGTTCTTGACTGTTGGGAGTCTTTTTATGTCTGATCTAGCCTCATAGTCACCTTGATAAGAAGGCAACGTCTTGAAGGTTTCAGCTTTGCTATCTTCAGATTTCTCGGACCCTGCATCACCGTACTCCGATCGCAGCGCAAGCTCTAAAGTCTTCTGATCGAAATCAATCTCATCAAGTGGTGGTTCTTCTCGAGAGTGAGCATCTGGTTGAGTATGTTTCACTGCTTCCCACAGTTGATTTGCCCATTCTTCATCTACCTCGGGAACACTAGTGTTAGGTATCAAGATTGGTTCGCTTTTCTTTACCTCTCCCCCTATGTGTCCTGTTTTGTTTTTTTCTTCTTCTAGAATGACAGACAATTTGTCGTTATGAGCTGTCTCATTTCTCTTTTGAATTTCAGATTCTAGAAGCTTGTTTGTTTTTTGTCCTTCGATGGCTTGAACTGCCTCAACCAGTTTTCTATAGATTTCCAGTTGCCTGGACTCTTGAGCAGGGTCAGGGTAGTTCTTCCATCGTTCCTCCATAGTCTCAAGGGGCTTCAGTCTAGCTTCGTAAGCCTTTAACATAGCGTCAAGTGGCTCGAAGAGCTTCTCCGCTAGAACTGAACCCGCTTCCCCTCGTATTTGATTTTCTTTCTCTTTTAGAGGGTTCGTTTCTTTGTTTGTCTTTCCCTTTTCGTTTGTTGGTTTTACTGGTTTCTCTTTAGTTTCCTTTTCGTTTTGCTCAGCTTTTCGTTTCTTGCTCGCAGCCCGTCTTTCCCTTCTAGCTTTCCAGCTGTTTTTGGCACTTTTGGAGTTCTCGCTGGGGGTTTTCATCTCACTAGGGTTTTCTTTCTTTTCATCTTTATCTTTAAGCTTAGCTTGTGCTTGAGCTCTAGTGATGACCTTTATAGGAACAATATTTTCCGATTCAGATGAAATCTTTTCAGATTCTGATGAACTAGGTGCACTCGTGGATGGTATCGCTTCAATGCCTTTTGGTCTCATTGGACAGTCTTGTACGACATGTTTGTATCCGCAGTCAGCACAATGCCTTACCAATGGTGGTAGAGTAGATGTTATCGGATTTTCCCCTTTGGGAAGAGGACAATCTCTTATCGAGGGATCCTTTTCGCACTTAAAGTCCGATCCTTGAGGGGTGCCTGTAGGTGCTGGTCTACACGGTCTAGGTATTGGCCCTGGTCTCATTTGTCCAACTCCCCCATTGGCTATAAACCACAATGTGTTAAGGTCCATTTGATAACTACCCTCAAATACTACCGATGGCATGTCAGGAGGACTCAACGTAGTGAACTCACTAAACGTGATTCCTCTTTCCTCATCATAGTATCGGCTGACTGAAACCATGGCCCCATCAGATATTGTCTCGTCGGGTAACAGGAATCTCACAGGAGCCTTCCTAGCAAGGGTGGCTGATTTCCTAGAACAGGTTGCACTCTTTCCACTCGTGGTGCTACAAATCTTGGATTTCCTATTCTTTGGTAGTACTGGGGTTGAGGTGCTCCCATTGGTTGTTGAACCATTCCCTGTTCTCTCAAGTACCTATTGCGATGATAACATTCTTGGGACTCATGATTTGTCCACTTTTTCTCGAAATTACACCACTTGTCTGCCCTTGGAGGTTTTACGTTTTGCGTACTTTGCCTAGGCAAGCACTGCGATGTAGGGTCGTCTCCTCCGCAAAGTTCACATCTATATTGCCTTTGAGGTGGTCGAAAAACTTGGTTCATTTTTCGCATGACCATCTCTGCAATAGCCTCAGCATCTCTAGGCTTGGTCTTATCATTCTCTAGGGGACTCTTTGCACTTGATGCATCTAAGGCCGTAAGAGGCTTGTCTTTTCCATAGATGTCGCAATTGTCATCCATGTCTATAGCATCGTAGATGCAATCATTCAAGACGGTGTGTTTCTTGCCATAGAGGCTTGCATGCAAGGATTTGTTCGTTAGTCCTTCTAAGAAGATAGAGACTAATTTCTCTGGTCCCGGCATTTCTCCCTCTGGACATCTAGAGATGTATTGGCGTAATCTGTTAGCGCAATCCCTCACAGACTCCTTTTCTCCCTGTTTAAATTCATACAGCAATGCGCTCACACTATTTTTGATTCCCGTTTTCGTGAAGGCTCCAACGAAATCCTTTTCTAGAGCATTAAAATCTTTAAAGGCACTCGGATCTAAAGTCTGAAACCACGATAAGGCCTTCCCTTCTAAGGTTAACCCAAAACCTTCTACCAAAGTATGAAGATTAGTGACCTCTTCTGCTCTAGCTATGTGTTTGAATGAAGCTAGGTGGTCATAAGGGTCCCGTGCTCCACTGAACTTCTTAACCCACTTTTGAAAATATGATGGTCTTACTTTGCTGCGCGGTGTCTCCCATGGCAATCCACCTGGCCTGAACCCAGTAGATCCCAAAGGTGCATGGAATAGTGATGTTGAAAGTGGTCTTGTTGGCCCTCTACTGGCCGGATGACCACTCATGGCCTGCATGTTTACCGATCCCAATGGTCTAAACCCTGGTCTTGCAAACCCACTAGAGTATGACACTCCTGGTCCATTCACTGCTGGTCTTGACTTAGGCCTTGGCAATGGCATGGATGATCCGCTATAGGTTGGTCTTAGGATGCTGGGAGGGGTTCTAAAACCCACCCCTGGAGTTCCGATTCCTACACCCCCAAACCTAGAGATTAGATTACCCATGAATGTGATCCCACCTACTTCACTCTCAAGGAGGAGTGACCATTCCAAGCCAAACTTATCTAAGAATATCGTCGGCATTCCTCCCTCTGTCATAGAAGTTTGCACGTAGACATACAAGGCTTTGTCAGCTTCTAGACTGTACTCGGGAGGATTATCTCGTACATAGAAAAACTCGGTTCCCGTATCCTCCCTCTTGTAAACAGCCCTTGTGGTGTCATCTATGGGAACTCTTTGAGTCCATATAGAATTCACTAGCTTATATCCAGTAGGGGTTAAGGTTGGCGGTCCTTCAGGCCTCAATGGGTCTACCACTGTCGTAACGTTCCCTAAGTAATCTACTATTTCCGGATCATCAATGATGAGGTACATGGCCCCATCTCTCCCCATGTAGTGATCTCCTTGGTAATTCACCCAGGGCGCTCGATCAAACGCTGTTTGATGGTCCTCAACCTTCACCAAGTACTGGTCTGTTTGGTCCTTGTAAATCTTAGCTGCATGCAGATTCTCTCTCTCATAGAGTATCTGTTGGTTGTACTCCAACTCCACTCCGTGATTTGCAGTGTTTGCTGTGGATGTAGAGGCCATGCTTAGGTTAGAGTCTATCTCGTAAGCTACTTCTTCTGCTATCAGTGCACTCCAAGTGGGTGTCCGAGCTGTTCTTCTATGCAGCAGATGCGCCATTAGCATTGTATGGGTGTACAGATGCAGATTGGCCAGGTAGCATTGCTGATAAGAGGTCTACGAGTGGCTTCATGTTCTCTTTTGGGAGTGCTGTTGTTACTTGCAGAAGCAAAAAGCAGCCTACGGTTGCTTTGTCGAGCACAGAGGCTGAGTACAGACGTGCAGCAGTTGCGGCATGCGAGGTAGCTTGAGGACTTGGGAGTGCAGGTGGACCAGCAGGTTGTCATCCATTGCGACACATACTTGAGGACTTGGGAGTGCAGGTCGACCAGTAGGTTGTCATCCATTGCGACAACCTCAGCAGCATACAGTTGGCTAGGAACCCAGTGTTCCATGCCAGGACCAAACACATAGAGGTCCATTACCACTATGTTCGAGATCGAGTGCTGGCGGGTGACATCGACTTGGTCTACGTCAGCACAAAGGAGCAGATAGTGGATATCTTTACCAAGGCCCTCGGAGCTGAGAAGCTTCGACGTTTCTGGACTATGCTTGGACTCTGCGACATGCAGAGCTCGAGGGGGAGTGTTGAGATGTTGAGCTCTACATCTTGAGCTGGCATCCACTACGAGTCTTGATCGCTTACGACATCTACTCACTGGCACGTTAGGTGACCAACATGGAGGATCTCTGCTAGTGATTCTACATCTGGACTACACTTATAGTGTCAGCCTCCTAGTATGCTTCTAGCGAGTTCACACTTAGTGACCGCATGTACATATGTGCTATTTTCAGTTTTAGCACTTAGTCATTTTGTACTCTCTTTTCTGTGTGAAGAAGAAAAAGAAGCTTTCCATCGCTCTCTGTATCGTGCTTGTCTTGTGTAGCTCTCTTGTATCCTCATTCTTTACAATTCCTACAGTAGAAACTGTGGTCGAAGCTCCACAGGTTGCTGATTTGTTTATCGAGAATATCTTCAGATTACATGGACTACCTACCTACATCCATTATATCTGATAGGGATAAAATATTTACAGGTTATTTTTGGAGACATGTCTTTGGTAGACTTAATGTGTCTCGTAATATGAGTAACGGTGATGGTCAAACAGAAAGGGTCAACCAAGTACTCGAAGATATGCTAAGAGCCTATGTATCAGACAGGCAAATAGATTGGGACAAATATTTACCTCTTCTAGAATTTGCTTACAATAATAGACCTCATAAGGTGATTGGTCTTTCACCTTTTGAAATAAATTATGGTAAATCCCTGTTAGCATCTGGTACTATAGGTACTTCACAAAAATGCCCTAGTGCAGCAAAATTTTTAGCCAAGATGCAACAGATGCTGGACATGGCTAGACTCAAACTTCAGCAAGCTGCTCATAGAGCTAAGTTCTATGCGGACAAGAAAAGGTCACTAAGAACTTTTGAGGAAGGTGACAGAGTGTTTCTCTTGGTTCCTTCAAAATCAACCTCTTTATCCACTGGTAAATGCCATAAGCTTTCACCAAGGTATTGCGAACCTTGGAAGATTTTGAAAAAGCTTAGTGAAGTTGCTTATCGATTGGAATTACCTCCACACTGTCGTGTTCATCCAGTGTTCCATGTTAGTAAACTAAAAAGATTTATATCTAAAGATGATAATTTGATAGATGGAATGGTTTCACTACATGAACAAGAAACGATTGACCAAGGTCCAGACAAGATACTAGATAGGAGAGAGAAACGACGTAGAAACTGTATTCTATGAGAATATCTAGTTGCCTGAAGGGTTTACCACTTACGGATGCCACTTAGGAATCCGCAACCTTTGTACGGAAACACTTCCCAGATCTGATCATCGAGGACAATGATCATTGAAGGGGGAGAGAATGTTAGATGTTTACTGGCCAGCTGCCAAGGAGCCGGATTAGAGGCATGGGACCAAGGTCGATGCCAGGGGTCTAGCTCGGGGGTATTCACGTGCCACAGTCAGGTTTCAGAGCACAAAGGTGGGGTCAGAAGTTCCCAAGGAAAGCGCGCGTGGGAACGACCACTACCCAAAAGCTTCGATGAGGTGGCAAGGTGGATAAATAGGATGGGAGGAGAGAGAAAAATGCCTCATTTTTAAGTTTGACTTTTGAGTTCTCACAGATTACTTTGTTCATTTCCCATATTACCCAAGAATGACAAGTCTCTTTTGGAGAGGACTATTTGAAAATATGGGCACTCGTCTAGATTTCTCTTTGGCCTATCACCCTCAAACGGATGGGCAAAGTGAAATCTCTAACTTGACAGTACTTGATCTTCTCAAAAGTTATGTACGTGAGAAGGATCAAAGAAATCAATGGGAAAAGTACTTACCTTTAGTGGAATTTGCATACAATAACACGGTGCATACTTCCACGAGCAAGGCTCCTTTTGAGATAATTGAAGGTCATCCCAAGCCTCCACCTATCTTGAAAATGCATCAAAAGATATTTGCAGCTGATGAATGTGTTCGTGACATTAAGATAACCTTTCAAAAAATAAAAGAGGTTGTCACAACAAAAGCAAAAGTGAGATGCAGATAAACATAGAAGGCCTTTAGAGTTTAAAGAGAATGATTGGGTTTTGCTTAAATTCCCCAAGGCCCAGTTAAGGCAAAAGACCGGCAAGAATCGGCAAGAACAAAAGTTCTATGTAAAACTCGCAAAGAGGTACTATGGCCTGTTTCAGATTCTGCAAAGAATCAATGAAACCACAGCTTATAGACTCAAGCTCCCTGAGCATTGGCATATACACAATGCCTTTCATGTGAGTCTATTGAAGCCATTCAAAGGTAAACCCTCAGTGGAACCCATTGAAGAGGATCCTCTTGAATTTGATGAACAAGAGGAGATCCTACAGCCTGAGGTAATACTTAGGCATAAAGACAACGTCCTCGAAGTGGAAAGGTAATATGTAGGTATTTGATTAAGTTTAGGAATTATCCACTTGAAGATGCTAAACGGATGCAGGAACCCCAGTAAGATTACAAGTTCCTTCAAGGCTTAAATGAAAGCTAAGCCAAGGCTTAGATGTAAGCTAAGACATCGATGTATAAAATTGTTTAATGATTTAATGCAATACTTTACTTATTTCTCTTATTATTTAACGTGCATTGAAATGTTTTATGTGTACACCAATGTTCAAGGAATAGTTTAGCGATGACTACGTCACCTAAACACCTACTAGACTTGCCATCTAGTTCTGGAAAAAGTATTCTCGCTTAAATGTGGATCCCAAGCAGAAAAGAGGCTTCCATCCACTTGATGTAAGCATATTTGAGGGCGACTATGATTTCAAGGGAGGGGTATGTCATCAAAATTTAATTTTGATGTCTTTTAGGCTTTACCAAGGCCTTTCTCTCTCTAAAAAGTGGACATTCTAGAGAGAGAAAGCACATGAAAGCATATATAAGGACCATGGAACATGAATGGAATTGTATTCATGAAAAACTAAGTACTAAAAGATAAATATTAATTCACTATGCTTTTACAAGAACTTTTCCTCTCTTAAACAATAATTCTAGAGAGAGAAAGCACATGTCCGGAAGACAGGGAGACATGCCAGGAAGTACTTTCATGGACAGAGAAGTGTCAGAATGTGAATGCTACTTCATAAGTGCATGGATAATTTTTCCAAGATCTCAACATGATTTACGGGGCTCAAATGGGCACCCGATGGACCTAGAACGACAATTTACTGCTTACGATAGGGAGAACGGGAGCCTGTACGGGCAAGGGAGCAAGGGGTTAAGGTATCAGAGCCTTCCCCTAGCCCAAGGGACACCTTTGACCACATTCCAAGGGCCCAAAAGGGGCCCCTCTTTCCAAACCCCAAATCTCTCCCCATGGTAATTTTTTTGTCAAAACTGCTATTTCTGAAAAGGGGAAAAAAGTAGTCTGTACTAAAATGGTCATAACTTGCTCATAGGTGGTAGGAATCCAAAACTTCTTTTATCAATAGAAACCTGATTTTGAGACCTATAATTTTGTAGATAAGGTCGAAGTCTGATTCGAAAAGTACAGAGGTCATTTGATAGGATTAACAGAGACCATCTTGTATTAAGGAACCTAAGCATAGCTATGGAACCTAAGCATAGCTATGGAGTACACTCTACTCATGCTCCTACCCGATTTCCTCACCATCTTATTCATTTTCCCCGTAGAAACTCTTGGTTGAGAGCCTTGAGATCCTTGGGAACGGGAAGAATACAAGGTAGAGAGCCGCCAAGTGCCTTTGGGTTATGGAGATCTTAGCCTCTATGGTCTAAAGAGAATTGGCTCAAGCTTTACTTTCATGTAAAGAAGTCTATGAGCATAAGCAATTCAATGCGTTTCGAGGGGGGGGGGGACCTCATAAATGTGGCCCTCATCATGTGTCAATTTGTGCCTTGAGTCTTGCCTTTAAATTGATTTCAAGCATGTTAATTATTATGTGTGTGTTTATCTAAATTTCCTTATGCATTAAGGCTATGGTTATACACCAAATTGCTAACAAGTTATGCCAAAATTTATAGCCTAGGTAAGACTAAAAGTAATTTCTCTAAATTGCTAAGGGATCATTAAATATATAAGGTTTCACACCGGCTAAAATTCCTAAAAAGCGGATAGATTTCTAGTGCATCCTTACATTTAAGGGCTAAATTTTGCTCATATTAGTTATAAAAGCCGGTATATTACCAAAAATTTATATAAAATAAGGGCTAGATTCAAGAATTCCCTTTAAATTTAAGGGTTTGAAAAAAGGTTTTTGTCGAGCCCTGCCTAGGGGAACTTTCAATTCACTTTAATAAGGTTGATTGAAAGTCTTGTCATACTCTCTCTCTCTCTCTCTCTCTCTCTCTATCTATCTATCTATCTCGCTTGGCTCCTTTTGGTTTTAGTGTAGTAGCTTTATACTTAACTCAATCTAAAGAGTGCATTAGTTTCTTTGAGTTTTCTTTTTGGTTAAAGTTTGGGCGTTTAGTTGTTTTCTTTTTTGTTAATGTTTGGAATTTGCAAGCTTGTAAGTTGTATGCTTATTATATATAAATGAGTAGTACTTTTAAATAGTTTACTTTTATATATTTTATTGCATTAAGGCTCTGTGTGTGTGTGTGTGTGTGTGTGTGTGTGTGTGTGTGTGTGAGGGTCATGTCCCGACCTCCCAGGCCATTATGGACAGTCCTCCTAACTACGACCAGAATCTCGTTAGAGAAACCCATTTTCCAATGCAGACACCAGCCGAGTGGGGCTCAAACACGTTTCTACCTAAGCTTCTAATGTAGCATTGGGTTCGTAGCGATTTCATCGCAGCTATTTATTCGTAGGAGATTCTGTTACTTATCGTACATACTAACTTAAAATATAAATGGGGAAGTGAATTGGATGAATTACACAATAGAACAATTCTTCTATTAATTAAAAACTTGGGATTCCTTTTATATGGGTGCACTTTTTTGGTAAGCAAAACTTGGTGAGCGCTTTTTGGAATATGATGAGCA